>NC_092209.1:47669110-47776967 GCF_043381705.1 Parasteatoda tepidariorum | reverse complement strand
ATATATATATATATATATATATATATATATATAAAATTGATTCGAGAGCTCAGGAAGATTTCGAAAGTTGACATGGTTCGAGCACTCAGAAGTAGACTCCCATTCTAAAGATTTCCTTGTCAGTAACGAGGAAAACAAAAGAGATTTGAAACAGAAAACACGAAGTTGAAAACGAAAATATGCAAAATATATTAATTTGAAAAACCAATCTAGATAAACCTATGTAGCCACTGATGAAATAGAAAACGTAAAGCAGCCAACAAAAAATGAAAATTAAATGAAGGGGGGGGGATTAGAAAATACGCAGAGGCCGAGAGAGGCAAGTTAGAACATCATGCATTTCCACGCGCTATGGAGAGGTAGTGAGAAACTCATGCCGTTAACAAGAAAATCGGTATTCATAGAAATGAAACAAGATTTGAAGTCATCAGATCAAATGTGACATTGGGGAAAATGACATTATCGAAATTTGTAATCAGGATTTTATTTGTAGTACGTAATGATCAATTTGTTATTATTTGTTATTATATATTTGTATCCCTTTAAACTCAATATTACTTTAGCTATCCAATGTAAAAAGCATCATGACAGTTGATCGCTAATGTGATATAAAGGCCACTGTAAGCATCGTTTAGGTCAAAGTTCAGCACAAAAATTCTCTTTATCTTTTCAATGCATCAATTGGAAGTTTATCCAAATTTAATTGCATTTATATTTTTGTATCATATTCTTATTGCTATAAAATGAGGAAATAAACAGGAAACGAAATGTCTCAAAGGTGATATTGAATCGAACATAAATCTAACTTCATTTATTACCTCAATCAAGGAAATTCTTAGGCCAATTTGATCACTTTAATGCTTCGATTCCAAAGTCATTAAGAAAAATATTTCCATCGTAAATTTCAAACCTCAAAGATGGCAATAGTAAATCATACAGCGTTAAACTGAAACATTCCACGTCGGGTTCCGTCATATTGAAATAAAAGGGAAAAGAATGATTAAAATGCAACCTGCGAAATGGCGGAAAGGATTTTAGACTGACACCTATTGTTGGTGTGCGGAATCGGTATTATTCTAAAGGTAAAGAAGATGATCTTCCAATGCTTCAGGGTGGCGGATACGTGCGTGGAAAAGGAAAAGTGACAATACCTTCTGACCCAGTTTCGGAACTTTGAACTGTTCATCAGCTGGTTCTGGATATTCTTGAAGTAGATCGCTTTTAGATCATTTTTCTAGAAAACGAAAGTCACGGAGGATGAAAAAAATGCCTAGATTAAAATTGTCACTTGAGCATTGACGTTATGTTAATGATATCTTCAAAAGTTTTTGACACATTCATGAAGCATGTCATTCTATTGATAAAGTATTAGACCATGGCAATAATTAAAATAATTTTATTCTTAATTCTGTAAAGGTTATTGCTCATTAGCTGGTTATGAGTATTCTAGATGCAGATTGTATTTAGATTTTTTTTCCTAGAGATTGAAATTGACGAAGGGTGGAAAATGTTTAGAATAAAATTATAACATAAACAATGATTTTAAGATGATGATAATTTCAAAAATTTTTAAACACTGTCATGAAACACATCATTCTGATGACTTTTAAGTAATTAATTATGGCGATAAATAAAATATTTTTTCACCATAATCAAAGAAATTGCTCATCAGCTAGTTATGGATATTCTAAAATTAGATAATTTTATGATTTAATCGAAAATGAATAGTTACGGAGGATGAAGAAAATCTAGATTTAAATGTCTACTTGAATTATTTCTCAAATTTGATATTATGACGTTTTAATAATTTTTGACCCATTCATAAAACACATAATTCTAGTAAATATTTATTATCTAGTAAATATTTATAATTTGTCAACAATTAAAACGATTTTTTTATTTCTACAACCAAGGAAATCGTTCATCCGTTGATTATAAACGTATTTAAAGTAGTTTGTCTTTAAATCTTTTTTTAGCAAACGGAAGTTTCAGAGAATGAAAAAATCCCTAGATTATAAGCGTCATTTAAACAATGATATGAAGTCTATGATATTTTCTAAATTTTTAGACAAAGTCATGGAGCACATCATTTTGAGGATTTTGCTATAATTAAAATAACTATAATTAAATAACTATGCTATTATTTAAAAAGTATGGCTATAATTTAAATAGCTTGCCACAATCAAGCCACAATTATTGCCACAATCAAGCAAATTGCTCAGTTGATTATGAGTATTTTGGAATTAGATCTTTTTTACATAATTTTCTGCACTATAAAAATTTAGTGCATATCAAAAGCAAAATTGTTTGCAATTTCTTTACACCAGAGTAGTGTTCCACTACACCAAGAGTTAAATATAGTTCTTAGTGTAATGAAGTATCAAGAATATTCTTTTTTTTTGCTGGAGTAAAGTAGCCATCACCGTTTTTATTTACTAACACTAAAATGTAGAATTGTTGTCAGATGTTATAACAAATTAGAAAAAGTAAAGTTATTTTTACAATATAATACTAAAAGAGCCATTAATTTAGAATATATATGTACAATGTTTCTTAAAAGAAAATACTCTGTTAATCAATTAACATGATACAGAAAGCACAGAGATAGTGAAAATATGAATTCGAACTAGGATTAATAAAACTGAAGTGCATAGAAGTTAAATATTATTAAATTATTAATACAATTAACCGACTTATCTAAATCTTACGAGAACATTAATGTCTTTATTATAGAACTAACAATAATCAAACCTTTATCATAAGAACAGTTCATATGCGAACCGATTTGACAAGAAGATTAAAGTTACTTAGGAAATAATCGACTATGATCTTCGAACTTGCTCTTTCGTAGGCAATAGGATCGATAGCTAAGTCTAGTTAGGCATTGACGTCCACCAACATTGATCGAAAATTAAAATAGTTCATATTTTCAAAAATAATGTTGATAATTCAGTTAACTTTTTCATGAAGTGTAGTTAGAGTCTTCTATCTTCGATTATAATATAAATAAAAAATAATTTACTTTTATATTCCAATAAAAACAACAACAACAAATTATCCTACTATGTTGCCAATCATGAAGGAAGTAAAAAAAAATTGAGATTGGTGTAGGCTTTCAGATATTGTCGACACCAAATTTGGATAGGTATTACACCACTGTTTTTATATTGTAGAAAACGAAAGTGAAAAAGAATGAAAAAAAAGTCTAGATGAAAATTGTTCCTTGAACAATTACTAACTTAAAAGATTATGTCAATGATATATTAAAAAAATTTAGACATAGTTATGAAACACTTCATTTTGGTCGTTATAAATCGGATTAAGAGAGTAATTAAAATTATTTTATCTGAAATTATGTTTTGCAAGAATGTATATTAACATAAGAAGTATTAAAAGCTTGTTTCACTTTTCATGGTAAAAATCCTTTTTTTTTTTAATCAACTTCATTGTTAAAATACCGTAAACCGGGGCGAGTCTACCCATTTCAGATTTATTTAATTTTCGCTATTTTAAATTGCAAATAAAAATTTTTTTACCGACGGAGGACTTAGTTCAGACTCTAAGGAAGATGGCGCTGTAGTAGTTTGATCCGTTTTTATTTATTTGGTGTCTTTTTAACCGACCTGTTCAAACGTCTTTTGAGAGATTTGTATTGAAAATCAGCAAACTTTTAGTTGGTGCTCCGTAAGTATATTATTATTATTACTATTTTCACTTTGGTTAAGTGATAAACTTATCTAAGACTAAGATTACATTAATTTTATATGAAAAAACAAACAAAAAGAATGTAAGTTTTGCTGTTGTAAACAAAAAGCCAGAATTCGCGGGGCGAGTCTACCCATTCATATTTAGTTTTAATAAAGCATAATAATATAATTTAGATCTTTGTTTATATTAAAATTAAGTCATTTTAAATGAATTTGAGTATATTATTTTAATTCTGCATTGATAAATTTATCATTAATAAGAAAATTTATAGGTTAAATATAAATGTAAATATAAAATATGTACATTTTACCTATTTTTTCAATTTTTATATTACAAAACTAACTTTTTTTATTTAATATTATATTTCAACGAGAAAACATTGTAAGAAAAATCACACCTCCCAAAAGAATGGGAAAAGGATTTTTCATGATTCCCAATGTTTGAATTTCGATTTTGTTAATAATCTTTAATTATTATTATTTATTAATTATTTAATTGTAAATTTATATTAATTTTAATTTATTTTTATCAACAATAATCAGAAAAAAATGTTATTTTATAATGTTAATGATTATAAAAACAAAACTGTGATCAAAATGTGATAATCGATCAAATACTCAATTTGTGTTATTTTATGAATAAAAAAATGGAATATATAATAAAGTTATGAATTTTACTTCATAAATATCCTATATAGTAACTAAAATAACAATTTAATAGTAAAATTTGATTATTTACAATGTTAACATTCATTTTAGTAGAATGGGTAGACTCGCCCCATACGAGAGATTTGTCAGCAGTTCTATAAAAATATACAGTAACAGCGTAACTGTTAATATTTTCTAAAATCGATTTCACAGCTTTAAAGAGGGATAAATAGCGATTCCGAAACACCTATTAAAAGCTTTTTTTCTTTAACATTTACGAAAGTTTGACCACTTGAAAGTTGACAAACTGAAAAAATGGGTAGACTCGCCTCGGTTTACGGTACACATGTTTTTTAGTGTTTTAGTGTTTGAGTCTTAAAATATTTTCATAAAATTTTACAATTATGGTGGCTTAGGAGATAGAGGGCTCACCTCCCAATTATGTGACCCGGGCCCGAATCCAAGCAATGGCTGGTTGATATGAATTCCACAACCGTTTTGTACCGACCGAAGTGTTGACGTAAAATATATTCAGTGGAGGACGGATCATGCTTTAGAGTCTTTTTCCCGCCAGGTTAACCGTGGGTGGTTTTCGTGGCTTTCCTCTTCATGTAGCACTAATGCGAGTTAGTTCCATAAAAAAAGTTCGTCACAAAGGCAAATTTCTCCCGAAATTCGATCCAGAAATTCCCTTGTCTCCTGCAACTATCCTGGATCGAGCTCAAAGTTTCAAAGCTACGGAGTTGAACATTGTTTCAACTCAAACAATTAGGTCGGCTGTTTAACGACGGGTGCAAAATGAAAAAAAAAATAAAAATGTTATACACGTCTTAATAAAATTACTGCAACTATAAATTATAAAGAAATCAGAAAATGTTTTTATGAGTGGAAGTTGTATGAAAGATAGCAACTGTGAAAATAGTTTTTGGAAATATATTATTTCTAATGAGAACAATTTAAAAAATAATTTTGTGGAAAGAGTTATTGAAAAAATTTAAGAGTTAAAAAATATTTCAGCGTTGAAATTCTATGGTAAAATTTTTATTTTTATTTTTGTAAACTGAAACTTTGGTTTCAGCCATTAAAACGAAGAATTATCTTTTATAAAAGTCAGTTTCTACTCTTTTCTTCCACAATTTTAAAATTAAAATACTGGACCCTACAGGTCGTTACTCTAAAACAGAAAAATAAAAAAGTAAGAAACAAAATAAATAAGAGTTTTTTTATTTCATTAATTATATTACTGATTAGTATACCGCACGATTTCTAAAATTGGTCGCTTGAAAAAGATACTTTAAACATTTTTTTCAAGAAGTAAATTTCTATTTAGTTATGTTTTAAAAGAACATTTTACTTATTTTATCGTGTCCAAGATGCTGTAATTGTTTCGATTAACATTTATAAATACGCAATTTTTATACAAAATTAATAGCTTATAACACTTTTGAATCACTACTGTGCATTTATAAATACACAATTTTTAATTAAAAAAACATCAGTTTATGCAATTTTTGTATTTTTAAAAATTTGTTTGAAAATTTTTTGGGCAAATTTTTGTAAAGATATTTTTATATACACTATGTTGTAAGAAATTAAGAGAATTTGCAGACCTGGTCGAATAGCTCTATAACTACTGGGCTGATTTTAATGAAATTTGATATGTACATATATTGATACAATACAAAACAAATAACCATTCAACAATTGTAATACACAAGCATGATCGTGCGTAACACTCGTATGAGTCTGCAGGTATGAGATTGCCACAGGACAATTCAGGCCAATTGCCATGATAAACTACCTTACTTTGAGTATGAAATCATGCTGCATTGCCAGTATATCGGTAAGAGGAAACCATACCCCCTATTAGCCTATTTTTTTGTTTATTCTGCACCCGCTGTTTCATACCTTCAGACTTCAGACTTTCCGACTCCAACGTGTGTCATGTGTGTGTATTACAATTGTTGAATGGTTATTTGCTTTGTATCGTATCAATATATGTAGGCATCAAATTTCATTAAAATTGATCCAGTAGTTCTAGAGATAATCGACATAGTCTGGATGATCAATATAAGTAGGCATCAAATTTCATTAAAATTGGTCCAGTAGTTATAGAGATAATCGACATAGTCTGGATGATCAATATAAGTAGGCATCAAATTTCATTAAAATTGGTCCAGTAGTTCTAGAGATAATCGACCAAGTCTGGATGATCAATATATGTAGGCATCAAATTTCATTAAAATTGGTTCAGTAGTTCTAGAGATAATCGACCAAGTCTGGATGATCAATATATGTAGGCATCAAATTTCATTAAAATTGGTCCAGTAGTTCTAGAGATAATCGATGAAGTCTGGATGATCGATATATGTAGGCATCAAATTTCATTAAAATCGGTCCAGTAGTTCTAGAGATAATCGACCAAGTCTGCAAATCCATTTAATTTCTTACACCAGTGTATATAACAGAGGTGGCCAACCTACGGCTCGCGAGCCAGATGCGGTTCTTTCAAGGATTATTTGTGGCTCTCGATAAATGTACCCGAGTTCATTTTTAATTTTTGTGCTATTATATTTTAAAAAATTATTATCGTTCCATATGTGTTTCAAAATGTCTTTTAAATTACTGAGAACAAATATGAAAGACTAAGTGCAACGTTGTTCAATTCAAGGTGAGTTTTCCATTTCCAATATAATTATAACACAAAAAGCATCCGGAGAATGAGAATTAATAGAGATGCAAGAAGATCAAGCTCTACAATAAGTCGACGTCGATTACTGGATTTTAGAAATTTGTACCAGTATCGAAGTATCCTGAATTAAAAAAGGCTGATTGTAGAATCATTTCAATATTCGGAGCAACTTACTCATGTGAATCATTTTATTCCACTTTAAAATTCGTTAAATCCAAAAACCGATCAGTATTAACCAACCAGCATCTCAAAGAATTACTGAGAAGTGCTGTCACCAATTACTCACCAAATTTTAAAGAATTATCAAGAGAAGTAGAATAAATTTGTTTAATTTTTAATATTTAAATTCAATACATATATTTTGTACTTTTACTTATATGTTCTCAATAAATATAATTTATGTAAAAAAAAATTTTATTACCTTTTTTGCTTACCTTTTAAATACGTATTTAATTGCGGCACGCGAGAAATTTCAAATTTTGAAAAATGGCTCGATTATCAAGGAGTTTTGCCACCCCTGGTATATAAATTGAATTTATAAATACGCAATTTGCAATACAAAAGTAAAAGTACATTAAAAAAAAAATCTAAAATATACAAACTTATATGTTTTATACATAAACCTAATACTTTTATTTAGTAATATTATGAAAACCTACATTAGTTATTACACTGCGTCCTAGATAGAAGAGTTTCTTTTGTAAAAAATATATTTAGCAACATTAAATTGGATCAAACCAACAGCGTAATAGCGCGTTTTTTCTTTTAACTGCTAATAAAAAAATTCCAAGTCGTAAGTTATACCCTTTCACGGGGTCATCATAATTCAGGTCGGTTAATACCAGAATTCTAAAAATCAGAGGGGCCCCAGTAGGATATCTGAATTAATCCCAGCTATATCTTTGATATCCTAATGACCTATATTAAATAAGTCTTTTTAAAATATGTATATGTGTGACTTTGGCGAAAGAGTTCGTTAAAAGGAAGTGAAGATGAACGAACTTTGTTACCTTGTTTGCAATTTATTCTATTGATGGCGAGAAATTTGGCGGAAGAATTGTTAAATTGGTGTGTGATGGGAAGAAATCATTACGGGCGTCGTTAGCGGTATGGTGTTCTCAATTTGCTCACGATACGGAAGCGTGTTTATCTCCGATAATGCGAATAAATTATGATATTGTTATTAAGATGCGGCGGGGGTTTTCATTATTTTATTAGAGCAAAGTAACAGCTGCGAATTCTAACTTTATACTTAATAACTCTTCTTGGAACATTATGAAGAGTAAAATCGTTTTGAAACGAAGGATAAAAATCTGATTTTATAACTTAATTTTTTTTTAAAAAATCGTCTTGTTTAAATAATAGATACTTCGGTATTTATGTATTTAAGAAGGTCGTTGAAATCATTACCACAGTACCTACACTCGGCACCTATATTAGATATCAACAGAGTAAAAAGTATAGTCAATGCTACTAGAATATCGCAAAATTTATAGTGTTTCGTTCTCTTTGGGAGAAGCAAAAAGTTTTGAAATTTTTTAACGAAGTGCTTTGGTAATAATTCTGGTGAAATCGACAATAAAATATGGTTTTATAATCTGTGATAAAACTGTGGTAAATGTGGTAAAATTTAGATAATTCAATTCCAATAGCTTAGAGAGTGGCAAAAAAATAGTTTATTTGGTTAAATTTATTTTTTAGGTTTGCAACTTTTATTAAATATGTGGTAATAGGAACTATAATTTTAAAATCCAGAATTTCCGGTGAACCTTTACCATATGAATGGAAAAATTATTAACCGAATGGTTAAAATAATGTTTTTAATTAACCAGAATTATGCTTTTTTTTTTACAAGAATATCATTGCCATTCAGAGTGGTAATTTTCTCAGAATTTATTAGCCGTGCATCATCAGTGGACTTATTAATTAGTAACACAATGCCAGTAGTACTTACTACCACAATTAATTAGGCATCTATAATAATAAAATCATCAATAATCAATAATAATTAAAGCACCAATAATCAATAATAATAAATATAACTTGATCAATAAATAATAACAATAAGTGATATCAATAATACATAGATAACTTTTTTATGAGCTTCTTCAGAGGAGAAGTGTAGATAATTTTCACAGCTAAATTACGCAAAGCCAAATGAAATGAGAAGCGATATTCTTTCTTTTTATAATAGCAAAAAATAAATACATGGGAAATGGAGTTTATTTAAAGTTGTTTTCTATCTTCTGTTAGCTTTTGAAAAAGGTTCTGTAGAGTATTGATGCTATTAGAAAACGATAGAATATAGAAGTAATAAAAGAAAATTTCCGATTATCAGTGTTTTTTTGTTGTTGGAGTAATTTAGTTATCCAGTATTAATGAGTCTCCTTGCTTCTCTCTCCAACCGTTAGGATATTGTGAAGAGATATTTTTTCCCTGGGTGTTAGTATAGCATTAAAGCAATATTAAAAATTAATCAATTAAAATTTTTTACTGTTTTAATACTGATTTTCTCGGCAGATTCAATTCCAAATACTGTTGGGGTAAGGTTTAAACCTAATAATTTTGCTCGGTTGTCATTGCAACTTTATCCATTTTCTTTTGAAAAAATTCTTTTATTTTGGTGTCTATATAAAAACTGGTTAAACATTCATTCGCCTTAGAGATTATTAAACAATATTGTGAAATACCAATAAATAAAATCGCTTTGAAATTTTAAATAGAAAGTCTTATTAAAAATAAAAGCAACTTCTTTACCTAGTAAAGCAACTTACTTTAGCAGTTGAAATATGATAAATAAAAATATTTATCGTAAAATATTTTAAGCATTCAATTTTGAATGTTAATCGAAATTAAATGATTATATTAAGAAGAGGATAATATTAAAAAGAATATTATTTAAAGGAATAATATTAAAAAAATGATATAAAAATAATAATATAAGAATATTAAAATTAAATACCGTAAAATAGAGCATAAAAAATAATATATATATTTCTTCGTAGTTGAAATTTTACTACTTGAACATTTTAAATATTTACTGCATTTTTCAAACTAAATCCTAGAAAATACATTATTAATATTCTGATAATATAAACTTAATATTATCAGTGTCATAAAAATAGATTGATGATATTTTTAAGGCCCTGTTAAACCCTCTTGAAAGTATAGAGGATACCAGTAGAAGATTAATACCATAAATTAGATTTCAAGAAATTAAAATTTGATTCAATTAATAGATTTCAAGAAATTAAAATTTGATTCAATTAATAGATTTCAAGAAATTAAATTTTAATCATTGATTACCCATAGAGCTTAGGAAAGCTTCTTCTAGAGCTTTCTGAGATGGACTTGGCTGAAGTAGGCTGTAGTGTATTTGAAGAAGAAGAAAGTATTATAATTAAATTACATTTTTATAAATAATAGAAATAAAACTATATTTTAGGCAAGAGGATTTGTCGACACTTCTAATTAGACAAATTTAAAATTTTTTAAATTAAAAAATAAGAATTCACTTATTTTTAACAATTAAAATAACCTTATAAAAAGGGAAATGGATAAACACACAAACATAAAAATCTTTTATTAAAGTAAATTATTGTTTTGCTTAACTCACAGTTACATTGGTTAAATATAATCAAAATTCGAATACTAACATTAATTCTTTTTCTTGTTCAAAGCTCGTTAAATTAGAAATAAAAATTAATTAATAAAATTATTTAATAAAATTAAACATAATTATGCACGAATTTTATTAAAATATATTTGTAAATTGTAATAAAGATAATTTTTGTAACTTTTTAATTTATTCATTGCGAATCAAACAATTCGGAAATCAAATACATATCACAATGAAAATATCAACTATTTATTTTTATTATCTTTCAAATAAATGTGATAATTTTTTTAAAACTTTAATCGTTAACTATTCTTTCAAATCCATGAAATTGAAAGAAACTTTAAAAGGTCAAAGAACCGAGCAATCTGAATGTGCGCAAAGGTTGATTATACAAAAGAAAAATATTTAAACTGTATTTTGTGAAATAAAAAAATATTTCAAATACCATCCGTAAATCTTAAATCATCCTTTAAAATTTAATAAAAAAATAAATAAAAGTTTTCTATACGTGTGCAAGAACTGGGAAAAAAACCGTTCCTTTAATTCACGGTATTTGGGTTACGTGCGACGAGCCGAAAATGAGTGACGTCACTTGAATGGGAGGTATCAAGAATTCGAAAGTTTTCTGCATGACAGAATGAACTATAACAACAGGTGATTGTAAAATGATAAACATTAAATATCCACTATAGGTGTCCGAGTAGTGTCAACTGCTGCCGGCTTTCGTTGAAGAGACTCTAAATTTTTCGTGCTTTCATATATTTAAAAAATAAACAACACTTTGGATTACGTAACTTGGAAGTTTCGCAACGGCAGACTATTTTGTAAAAAAAAATATTTTTGGGTAAGTAACTTTTAAGTTTTGTGGGTAAATATTTGTATAGATTTTATTGTTTAATATACATTTATTATAATTATTTTTATTTTTTATTTTTGGTTTAATTATTTTTATTTCTTATATTTGTTCTTAACTTTTTAAACGTATTTTGATTTATAGCTAAAATTTTACATTGATAAAATTAAGTTGAATAAAGAAAAAAAAATTCGTTCTTAACTTTTTCAAATGTATTTTGATTTATAGCTAAAATTTTACATCGATAAAATTAAATTGAATAAACAAAAAAAAATTTGTTCTTAACTTTTTTAAACGTATTTTGATTTATAACTAAAATTTTACATTGATAAAATTAAGTTGAATAAAGAAAAAAAATTGTTCTTAACTTTTTTAGGCGTATTTTGTTTTATAGCTGAAATTTTACATTGATAAAATTAAGTTGAATAAAGAAAAAAAAATTTGTTCTTAACTTTTTTAAACGTATTTTGATTTATAGCTAAAATTTTACATTGATAAAATTAAGTTGAATAAGGAAAAAAAAATTTGTTCTGAACTTTTTTAAACGTATTTTGATTTGTAGCTAAAATTTTAGAATGATAAAATTAAGTTGAATAAAGAAAAAAAAATTGTTCTTAACTTTTTTAAATGTATTTTGATTTATAGCTAAAATTTTACATTGATAAAATTAAGTTGAATAAAGAGAAAAAAATTTGTTCTTAACTTTTTTAAACGTATTTTGATGTATAGCTAAAATTTTACATTGATAAAATTAAGTTGAATAAAGAAAAAAAAATTGTTCTTAACTTTTTTAAACGTATTTTGATTTATAGCTAAAATTTTACACTAATAAAATTAAGTTGAATGGAGAAAAAAATGTGCTGGAACAAGCGTAATATCCGCACCCTTTATTTCGCTCGGAATTTATCATGTTTTAAAAATTCTATAATTCTTATGTATGGAGAATTATATCTTGGTGCAATGAATATGCAATGAATGAAATGTACATGAACTTGGTGCAATACATGAACTGCAATTAAACAGCAATTAGAAATATTTTTTTAATAAATGGAGAATTCAAAAATCGGTACCAAAAAATAAAGAAGTACTTAAATAGTTTTTGAACAAACAGCATATTTATGAAATAGTAAGCACTCCGAAACTACTAGTTTTTATGCAGTTTTATGGTACTTGATAGAAAAAGTAAAGATAAAAAGTTTTTTGTTACATTACGGAAAGTTTAAAAAGCATTACTTGTAAATATTTTTGAGAATTCACGTTTTAAGGGTAGTTTCATTTTAAGAGCAGTTATAATTTTTTTAGGTATTATGAGTAAAATATTGAATAAAATTGAATATAACTTAATTGTTAAAATAAAGTAAGTATCAAACTAAAAATGTATAGCGTAGTTATGCATCATATACTGCTCTTTATTAAAAACAATTTTGCCAGCTTTTTATTTCTGTAAAATATTAACCTTAAATTGCGATAGCAACTAAAGGGAAATGTTTCGAGTGTGATGTGCTACTTTTAATAATAGAGAAATAAAAAAAAACTTTTATTAAGTGCTAAATGATTATTTTAAAGTAGAAACTAATTAATGAAGTAATATACTATTTCATAGGAAACTTAATCACGATATGTCTCAATTTTAAGAACGTTGCAGGTATTTTTATTAAAATTATTGTTAAAAAATGGTTAGAAGGTCTTCTGGTAGAGTAATGATAAATCAAATTTCTAAGTTGTTGGGGAGAGGGTTGTTCTTAAAAACATAATTTCTACTAAGACAATAAGGTGCAATTGATTATTGTGGTGTTATTTAGTGGAAATTCTAGAAACTCGAAAGCAACCTCTTACAAATACAATACTTTAATGTAAGAAAAGTCTCCTTTATAAAAGTGTGTCTTATAATTAAGCCATTTAAGCCATTCATTAATGTCTTTCTTCAAGAGTTGTTTTACAAAGGTTCTTTTCTTATTGATCTTCTTTAGTTTATCCTTACAGTCAAAAACAATTGCCTACATATTTTATTCATGTAATATTCTGTTAAATTTCTTTTAATAGATAACTTAGTTTCGATATTTTACTAAATAAATTTACACTTATAAAGCGATAAGCTCACATAAGTTAAAAGACTTTGGTCAAAGTCTTTTAACTTATGCGTTTAAAATAAATCTTGAACATTAAATTTTAATATGATAGTAAACCGAAAATGAGTTTTTACCCATTAATCCTGAACACTTCAAAACAAAATAAATTGTAATATGATAGTTAATCGAAAAAGAGTCTTTAACAATTAATCTTAGCACTCCAAAACAAAATAAACTGTTATATAACAGTAAATCGAAAACAAATTCTTGCCAATTAATCTTTAGCACTTCAAGACAAAATAAATTGCAATATGATAGTAAATTGAAAACGAGTTTTTACCAATTAACATTGAACACTTTAAAACAAAATAAATTGCAATATGATAGTAAATCGAAAACGAGTCTTTGTCTATTAATCTTTAACACTTCAAAACAAAACAAATTGTAGTGTGATAGTTAATCGAAAACGAGTGTTTACCAATTGATCTTTAACACTCCAAAACAAAATAAATTGTAATATGGTGATAGTAAATCAAAAACGAGTCTTTACCAATTAATCTTTAGCACTTCAAAACAAAATAAATTGTAATATGATAGTAAATTGAAAACGAGTTTTTACCAATTAACATTGAACACTTTAAAACGAAATAAATTGCCATGTGATAGTAAATCGAAAACGAGTCTTTACCAATTAATCTTTAGCACTTCAAAACAAAATAAATCTTTAGCACTTCAAAACAAAATAAATTGTAATATGATAGTAAATTGAAAACGAGTTTTTGCCAATTAAAATTGAACACTTTAAGCAAAATAAATTGCAATATGATAGTGAATCGAAAAAGACTCTTTAACAATTAATCTTTAACACTTCAAAACAAAATAAATTGTAGTATGATAGTAAATCGAAAACAAGTCTTTACCAATTGATAGAATCGTAACAATAGTGATTATTCGTTTGCAAATAACATAACAATAACTATAAATGAAAACCCTTAAATCATTGAAAGGTTTCATTTTAACTAAAAGTAGGTTAAGTGGAAAGCTTATTTGAAAGTACCAAAACTGAGGAAGTATAAAATATATCAGACTTTAACACTTTACTATGTATGCCTCATTAAGTTTTAAGAAAGAAAAGAGATTTCTTCTCAGTTTTGTACAAAAAGCTATTATGATTTTTGTGATAATGAGGTGTTGGAAATTCTGTCGTCTGCCGCTTAAATACTTAGAACACGAAAACAGACGATAATGGAAACAGAATGGAAGATTTATAGGAATGATTTTTGTTGTAAGATAAAATGGCATAAAAATAAATTCTCTTATTTGCGGAAAATTCAGAAATAAATTAATCGGAATAGTTTTGTAAAGATTATTATTAGATGAAGTCGTTTAAAAGTTTCCGTTTTTGTTAAGATAATTACATATCTCGTAAAGAAAATTATATGTATTCAAAAGAAGAGTTTGTTCAAAAATTTATTCTTATGAAAGTTTAGATAATTTGAAATTATACGTAAGGAATTATAGAACTAAGTTATTATTGCTACAAAATTTTTTCGATGATGTTAAATAATTGTGCTTTATGACTTTAAATGCTTGAGTTACTTTTTTTAAAATTAAAATTGATTACAAAGCGGGCTCTTATTTAACGCATTATGTGTACTGTTCTTATGTGTTCACTATTATAGTACGCACTATTTTTAGGTTTTCACTATTATAGTATGCCCTAGTTTTAGGTTTTCACTGTTACAGTATGCACTATTTTATGTGTTCACTATTATATATAATTATATTGCATCCTTTTGTTAATACAAAAAATCGATAATATCACAGAAATATTTCACAACACAGTTGCATTTAAAAAAATTTTTTTGCTATTTTAATTTTGAAATTAATAGTTGTTATTTATTAAGTATTTTTAAACTTTAATTTCTTTACGAGTTTAATTTCTTTACGAGTTAAAACGAGTTAGAGCTAACCTTCCAAATTTTCTAACCTTTTTTAGAAAACAATTTAAGAAAAGCATAGTAAGCTTCATTTTATTAAAAAATAACATTTTTAAGTAAGTAATAAAATTGAATATTACTCGAAGACAATATAGTAAACTAAAAAAAAAAACTCCAATGCTTCTAAATATATTGCAAATTTAGATCAATTTTCTTATATTTATTTCAATTTCTTTAACGTGTGATGTATTATTGTAATAAACTTTCGTGGATTGAAAAGCACTCTACAGTAGAAATAGTTTATTAGATGTATAACTTCTGAATGCCAAAACGATCCGAGTTATATAAAATGTAAAGTAGAATTGATGAAGATGGAACACAGTGATGACTTTTTTCTAAGTATCCCAGATGTCCTTAGCCTGTCAAGTATATATTTTTATAGCAATATCTACAAGAATAACGATGACAAAACGAAAAAAATTTCTACGCTTAGTTTAGATATTAAAATTCACCTTTTTACTTAAAAACTATTCGAATTTCTTAGAAAATTGTAATATTTAATTGACAAATACTGCTGTAAAGTGACAAATATTGTTGTAAATGGCAAATACTGTTACAATTTTTTTGGACAAATTTTGTTGTAAATTTGCTCCAATATATGTACTGTCACTAAACTAACGGCACGTTATATAAAGTAAAATTTGGAAAAATTTATTTATTTACTTAAAGCAATTTTTAAAATGTCTAATTTTGAAAACGTATGACTTATAACCACAACAAAAAAAATAAGTTACAAGTTGAGCTTCCAATTAAGGCAACCAAGGTTTAAACCCCATTTATGGCAGGTTTGTTTATTTACCGTTACCAGCTTAGATCATGGCACAAAGCAATATATTCCAAACAACAGACGGATAATGTTAGATTCTGGTTTCCGTTGAAATAATTTTGGGAATTTTTAGTATTTTTTCTAGCCATGTAATGCAGTTGTGCAATTGTTACCTTCAGAAAATCCTTTATAATGATTTTCCCATGAGTTTCCTTGTCTTTGAGTTTGTTTCAAAACCTTAAGGCTACAAAGTTTAACATTAAGGGTCGCGCATACCATATACGGAAACAATTTTTTTTATCAATGAGAATTCTATTCTGTTAGAAAATTTAAAGTGTTACGCACCATAACACCGTTTAAATTTGATGCATCCTCAATCTCCTGCTACTTTGAACCATATTATCTTACTTTCGAAATTTTATTGCACAATACTACACTGAGAAAAAAAAGTATGGTCAAAACTACCAAATTAAGGTAAAATGTACCATGCTTCTGAGTAGGAACACCAAAAGATTCGGTAATTTTTACCGAAGCGCTTTAGTAATGATTATGGTAAAATTAACAATCAAATATGGTTTTATAATATGCGATAAAATGTGGTAAAGTTTGGTAATTTTCATGATACCGTAGACCATGGCATAAAAGCCATTTATTTGGTTGAATTTAATTTTAACTTCTGTATTTTTCTAAATGTGTGGTAATAAGAACTATAATTTTGAAATCCAGAATTTTCGGTCAAATGTTATCATATGAACGGAAATATTACCAAATGAATAGTTTAAATACCTCATATTTTTTTTTATCAGAGTTAAGTTATTTCTTTTCCAGAAATGTCATGACCACAGAGTTTGGTCATTTTACCAGAATTTGCATGTTTCGTATATGTATCATGTATATTTTTCAAATTTGTATAAATTGAAAAAAACCTTGTATATTTCAATTTAAGGATTAGTCAATTTAAGACTTTATTAAGTTCACTGCAATTTGAATAGTATTACGGTTCAAGGTACCAAAATTATGTTCGATAATATAAATTTTTTTTGCTTCAAAACATTTCAAAATATCTTCACGTATATATTTCAGCTTCAGTTTCCCAGAATTAGTCATTTAACATCAATATCATTCTTCATCACAGAACTGAGTTTCCTAAAAAATCAGTAAATATACATCAAAATTCACAAAGGATTGAGAGTTACATTTGGGATATATTTCTTATGAGATACTTTCTTCCGTACCATTTTTTTAACGTTTATCTAAATGAAAACATTTTAAAAGCCAACACGTTCTCTTGTCATATTACTCTTAAATTATCATCATAGAAATTAGATCAACTGGTTTATATTTAACGAGTAAATGGCTTTATGCATGTCATAGACGGCCAATGCTCTTGAATTTTAATTAATAATCAGGGAAATACACAAGTTGAAAAGTTGGAATAAGCAAGATTAAGGTCGGTAATGGTAGTCACATTTATACTCGTTTTCATCGCATTGGATGCTTTATCGTCTGAATATTTACACGCCCGAAATTTTTTTGATTCTATGTTGCTTTTTTATTGTAGATAGCATCTTCCAAAGGTAATAAAGTTTGTAAGGTAGTTGCTAAATTCTGAAACCAATTAAAGGATTATGTCGCTCGAGCTATTAATTGTGGAAAGAAGATTTTTGAATAGTAGATAAATTGGTGGCTTTGTAGCCTTATTGTGTTAATTATTTTTATTACTTTCTTGAATTAACGTAGAAGGTTTTTATAATTAAAAAATGTGATTGGGTATGGAAAAACAAAGAAAAATATGTATTTGACAAGTTGAAATAATTTTCTTCATTAAAAAATGTGATTGGGTATGGAAAAACAAAGAAAAATATGCATTTGACAAGTTAAAATAATTTTCTTCATTACAAAAT
This sequence comes from Parasteatoda tepidariorum, assembly GCF_043381705.1. Lineage (NCBI taxonomy): Eukaryota > Metazoa > Arthropoda > Arachnida > Araneae > Theridiidae > Parasteatoda > Parasteatoda tepidariorum. Next base: position 47,758,709 of record NC_092209.1, on the reverse strand, counting down.
GTGATTGGGTATGGAAAAACAAAGAAAAATATGTATTTGGCAAGTTAAAATAATTTTCTTCATTACAAAATGTGATTGGGTATGGAAAAACAAAGAAATATATGTATTTGACAAGTTAAAATAATTTTCTTCATTAAAAAATGTGATTGGATATGGAAAAACAAAGAAAAATATGTATTTGACAATTTGAAATAACTTTCTTCATTAATTTAACAATATACCCTTGAATTTAAGTGCTATTTAAACTAGGCCACTTTACGTATTATTTTATAGTGGAAACTAAAGAGATAAAATACGTAGGATTATTCTAATTTTTAATTTCAGTTTCTTGTTTTTGTTCTGTTTCTTGTTTGTTCAGTTTCTTGTTTCATATCTTGCTTTTTGAAATAGAATCAAATTTAGAAGGGATTATATGGTAAAATATTATTTATTCACCTATGAATAGAAATGAAATTGACAAGAAATGTAACTACAAAACGATAATTTAACGAAAAAGGGGTGGAGTTTCAAAATTAAACAAACTAGTAGAAAATTAATATTGAGAAACAAAAATATATAACTAAATCTATAAAGACAAAAAATATATACTTAGTTACTTTTGAAAATATAATTTATGACTAATTTTCGTTGAAGTTTACTTTAATAAAATATTTTGATCAAACAACTCAGATTACAAATAATTGGAAGTTGACCGCTATTTCCGTACTATAAACAAGTAATTTCATCAGTACTACTGTTCTGGATGCCATGGTACACATCTGTGTTAAGACAGAATCTATATTACAGGATGACGATAGTTTTATTTAAGTAATGTCAGTTTTTTGATTGAATACTTTCTAATTGAGCAAGAAGAACATGGTTGTTCACAGAATTGAAAATTCTGAAATTCAGAATTTTTTAAAGCGTTCTTCTTAAATAAATAACACCAAAAAAGTTAAGGAAGCTTTCTTTATTGTAAATTTTGATGAATAATTTTAGCAAAGATTTAAAAAAGCTAGTGTAAATATTTAAGAAAAAAACACATGTGTTTAAAGTCTCATGCTTGTGGAAAAACTGTTCTTTTCACCTAATTTTTATGATGTAAAATATTTTATGTTATAATATAAATATATATTATAATATAATATATATTATAATATATATTATAATTACAATNATATATTATAATATATTTTATAATATAATTAAATATTATAATATAAAAGTTTTCGCTCTATTTTATTTAATATTACTATTATTTATTATTTATTATAGTTTTAGTTATAATTTATTTTATCAAAAGAAAAGAAAGAAAAAGAACATGGATTTCAGTTGAGAACATAATATGACCTTCTTAAACTTTTAAAAATAGTGTAATAGGTTAATAATCATGAAAGAAAACACAGTTCGTTATATTAGGAAGCAACTATGTGCCTATAAAAAGCATAGAAATAAGATTTGCTTAGTTGAAAATTTTACCCAAAGAAGTATATTTTCTATCTGATTACGCAAACAATGCTTAGCTTTTATTTATACTGCGTTCCTCAGTTCATAGAGATCTTCTCAAACAGAAAAACGTTCACAAATTACCGTTTAACAAAAGCAAAATCTAGAATAAAAGAAAACCAAACAAAAAGAACGTATCCGGATATATTAGCAGGCCATACATGATAACTAAACAGTCTGATGACCAAATAGAAAAGATTACCCAATATTTTTCCGCCGCTAGATTCTTTAGTGATCTTTCAATTTGACACACATATCCACTGTTGAGAAGAAGATTGAAGATCTGTTACTTTTTAATATTTGGAATTCTTGTCGATTTCAGTTACAGTTACAATAAAAGATTACTAATATCAATTGGAAACTTTTTTTAATGATAACTGATGACAAAATTTTGTTTTATAGAAATTATTCAGGTTGAGGTAAATTCTATAGCTTTTTACAAAATTGTTGATACAAGATACGATTATGATTACGATGACATTTTGTTTTTGTGCTTTTGCAATACTTTTTCTCATGTAGCGCATGTTTATTTTGTTCTTGTTTTAAATTAATTTTGAATTCTTGTCAGTTTCAGCTACAGTTACATAAGCTATTGCAACTATTATCAACTAGGAATATTTTATAATAATAACTGAGGCAAAGTTGTTTTATAGAAATTAATAGGGACAGTTTTATTCCATAAGATTTTACAATACTGATTATACAAGATACGATTTAAGTGGGCAATACAGTGGGCAATTCTAACTTGAATTCTTTGCAATTCCATTCGTAATGAATGATTAAAACAAAACATTTGTTTATAAACATTACAAATGTGTCCAAGCAAAAAGCAATTTTTTACATAACTTTGTTTATTAATTTTATTTAATACATAACATAATTTAATATATGACTTTGTTTATTCATTTAATTTCATACATAACTTTGTTTATTCTTAATTCTGTAATAGCCTAGATATTCATTGACATGTAATTGATTAAAATTAAAAACATTTATTACAATTTTTTCTCAAATTTTTCCAATAAATTTTTATTAGAAAATCTTATACTTAAAGTAATCTGTAAATACAAGTAATAATCCTGCAATTCTATTATATTTTTGTTTTTCAAATGTTATTTATCATCAGAAATATACAGTGATTAATATATTCTTTTCATTAATTCATAATATTTGGTGAAGATATAGTACTATGGTTAAGGTTATGGTTATGGATTTTTGTGAAGATATAGTACTATGGTTAAGGTGGCACCTCGATTGCAGAGTTTACGGATTTACAGCACTATATTCGTAAATCTAAGTTTTAATGTGATCTCAGCACAGTCAGATAGAAATCTAGCTTAATTTAAAATACATAAAAGAATTCGCATTTACAAATATTTGCAAATATGACTAATTTAGTAAAATTTGCAAATATAAGGTCTCTAAAAATTATACATATAACTTTATGTTATTTAAATTCAAGTTGAATTTTATTCAATATTGAATAAGTTCTTACACAGTTAAGTCTGTAACAAAGTAACAGGAACAAATCTTTACCATTTGTTCTTTGCTGAAGTTCTCTCAATTCAGATTTTTAATTTTTATGCGAAGCAAGTTTAGAGATGCTTTAAAAAGGAGTCTTAGCAATTACCCATATTTGTCTTGTTTTCTTTTTCAAAATAGAAAAGAAAACTTTGATTTAAAATAATTTGCTAATGCTGTAAAAATCTGCAGCGCACACTGTCGTGCTGGAAGGTTTCTGCTTCCGCAGTTGGTACTAAAAGATGCTAAGTACAAATAATTATTAATTATAAACGAATAAGTTATTACAATTACTAACAAATAAGTATTATTCTTATATTCAGTACGTATATTTGTTACTTAATATAGACAGTAGCTTACTTATAGTTATGTCCATTTCAAAATATAAATTGTTTAATTTTGAAAAACAATTGATTTTTATTTTTAAAAATGAAACTTTTTAGGTTTTAGTGTTTTAAAAAGTTTTGGAAAAAAAGTAAAAAGGAATTAATGATTTCTAGTTTGGGATAAGTTTACATTTTGTTGGCAAAAAAAATAAATAAAAACAGTGACACAAATACTATAGAATACTACGCGTTGATAGATTAAATGTCATAATAACAGAAACTTGTGTTAGAAGCTGAGATAACAGAACATTGAAAAAAAGGAAAAGTTGTGTTTTATTAATGAAAAAAAGAGCATTAGTAACACTCGGTTTGACATGGAATTAAGGACATTCCTTCTCAGTCAGTTACACCAAGTTACAAAATTGATTCCATTGATATTTTTTAAGAATTTTGCTTTTGTTCGTTATTTGATTATGCCAGTAAAAACTCTTTACTTTGAAATTCTGTTTTCTCTTTTCATAAAAAAATAAATAAAAGCAATAATTGTTTTCAAAACTTCGTATAGAAAATATTTTTTGACGCTAACAGCAGAGTTGAATATTGATAATCGTAAACCCAAAGTTTGGTCGGCTGTTTAACGACTGTTATAAAATAAAATAAAAAATAAGGCAATGGTAATGAGTTTCTTAATATTTTTAATAGATGTTTTTTGTAGTTAACTACTTTTTTTACAATGATTCAGAAAATCAAATGCAGGATTTCAGTTTTCAGATTATATATTTTTAATTAATAATTAATTTCTGCGTAGTATTCGCTATAAATATGAATAGTTGCTACAAATAATGGTCTTTCATTTCGATCTTTTTTAATATTCATTTCTGCTTTAAAAGAAATTAGGTTTGTTACTTCCATGTGATACCGATTATAATTACAATCTTTAATCAAATATTATCATGTAGCTTTTTAATTTCAAAATATTTTAAGAACATGAGTCGCATTAAATATATAACAATAGTATTAATTATTATTATTATTTTTATCTAAAACAAATGACTCTGAAGGTCTACATGAGTACAAAATCTTCATGGAAATAGGAACTGTAAGAAGGGAAATAAAAATTGATAAAATTCATACAGTATTTTTTCAGAAAATCTTCATAAGTAAATTTTTGGGGTGAACTTGAAACTAAGTAAATAATAAAAAACAAAAAATATATAATATTAGAATTTGAATCGTAACACGAGAAATAATGTAAACCAAAGAGTGCTAGAAAATCGATTCAATAGATTCGCAGAAAAATTGCATTAAACTTTTGCTTTTACGTGAACTAGAACTCCCCTTATGCAAAATTTCATTGCAAGCGGGTTAATAAAAAATTTTTAGTGGGATTTTTCTCCATTAGATATTACAGTGAGTTAATTCATTCTACTACAAAAGTAATTTCGCCTTGCGCACTATTGTTTACTTTTTACTTATAATTATGATGTTGAATAACGGATAACGGAGATTTCAAGGCTACTAAATCGGGGGTGATAAAAAAGGTCAATAGAAAAACTTTAATTATGAAAATAATTGTCACCTTTAGTTTTTTAATTCATACGCAAAAATAATTCTTCATAAAACTATGTTTGTAGAACAAAGCTTAAAAAAAAAAGTTATATTTAAATGTCATTCCTCCAATTTCCAGTGGTTTTTTTTCTATTTCATTGATTTAATCTTCAAAACAAATAAATGATGCTTGACTAAGATAAGTTTTATTCACACGAATTTCGTTTTAATTTCGACTCATAATCTCATCTAATGCATATAAAGTCAATAAATATTAGAAAAAACAGTGAAAGCATATTTTTTAATACAGCTATTCTATTTTTTTTTTAAAACGGTGTCTTATTTCTTTTATTGCTTTTATCTGATTTAAAAACCAAACCATCTCATTATATATCAGGGTTATGTTTCAATATTTAACATATTGAAGCTAAGCTAAAGTCCCGATTATACTGGCAATAGCATTGTGGATTTTAAACTGGTTGTTTATAAATGAACATTACGCAAAAGTTCCATTTACTTTTGACATATATTTTAATGACCCAAATATGTACATTAATTTCTACTCGAAGATAGAAATTCTGGTAAAATTACCATACTGTATGGTAATCATATTTTTGGTAAAGAAAACCAGAATTCTGGTATAAAAAATAAAAATATATGGTATTTAAACCATTCATATTGTAATTTTTCCTCTCCAGAAATTTTGGTTTTCAAAAAAATAATTCTTATTACCACACATTTAGTAAAAAATACAAAACTGAATAATAAATTTAACTGAATAAATGGTTTTTATGTCATGCTGCAAGATATCAAGATAAAATTAACCACATTTTATCAAAATTTATCCAAATTTTATCAAATATTTTGAAATTATATTCTTTTGTTAATTTTACAAAAATGATTACCAGAGTGCTTTGGTAAAAATTGCTAGGTTTTTTTGGTGTTCCCATAGATCAAGAAATCCAGTAAGTTTTAACATATTCTGGTTCTTTCGACAATACTTTTTTGTCTGTGTATGCGTCATCAAAAATGATATTATTGTCTCATCTTAAGAATATAAATTTTAGTCACGATAAAAAATTTTTTTGTCAAATTTTCCTTAAAATATTTTAATTTTCAAAATGCAATGTTCTCTATACTGGAACGTTTACTACATATATAGAAAGAATGCTTTAGCGTGTAATTATATGTTGATTGAACATGTCAAAATATTACATTGGGAATTTTTAAAATTAAATCACTGTTGTCTTAATTTATTGAAATAGTAGGGTTCAATTTCTTGCAACAGCTTAAAGTCAACTTAATTTTAAATTGTTGGGTAACAGCTTGTTCGGGAAGTAAAGTCAGTCGGTGCGTAATTCTGACCACATTGTCACCATCTTACCGATGTTCATAAAATACGAGCATTTGCTAATTCTTGTACAGTTTTTTTTTGTTGAAACTGCTTTGGTAGCTCGACGACCTACTAGCGAAGTCGAGCACTTTACGATAGAACCGTTTAACGAGGACCGATACTGCACACCCTTGCTACTTACGCAGGCTGATCAAAGTGGTCACCCACCCGCTTACTGACCACAGCCAGTGATGCTTGACATCGGTGTTCTACTGGATGCCATGTCTTTACGATCAGTCCACTGCGGGACCCTCCCTCCATGTCTTTCCTATTGTTTTTATTTAACTTTTATTCTTCCAGTGTACTTCCGCCAGTATTTCTTTGTAGGGCTTTCTCTTTTTCCATTACCATAAGGGTACTAATCAAAAACTAGTTTGCTTTAAATAAAAAATAATAATATAATTTTGTTTTAAATAATACAAAATATTTGAAAGTTAAATAATAAATATTGTGACTTGATTAGAAATAAAATAATATTTTTTTCCTAAATGTTTTTTCAAATCGAATGTACACACACCGAATTCATGCTCAACATTATTAATAATCAATATTATTAATAATCAATATTATTAATAATGAATATTATTAATAATAAATATTATTAATAATCAATTTTATTAATATTCAAATTTCTTAATAATCAATATTAGTTGTATTTAATTATATATTGGAAAGAAATTTAGAAATGTTTACAGGTCAATAAGAAATATATATGAAAACTATTAAAAATTACACTGATATGAGGTTTTTTTCTCATAAATACTTAATAAAATGATTTTATAATTTCTCGTTTTTATTTAAAAAAAAGTTGGAGTTATAGATGTTTTTCCCCAGAAATTCTTGAATAAAAGAAACGCATAAAAGAGCATGCTGTCTTAGATAAATCTGTCAAGCCTATATTAGCTGAAAAATGTCTTATTCATTACTTTGCTTTTACAGTCGTTGACACTGTTGCTCCAATAACATATGAAAAATATGTTGTACGAACATATAAATAAACGTATGAAAATTATCAAAGTTAACATTCATATACAGTGTTTTCTGTCATAAATATCGATGTAATAAAACGCTTTTGTAATTTCTCACTTTCCGTTAAAAAAAGAAGCTCGAGTTATAGATGTTCTTAGAAATTCTAGTGAGTAATTTATTTCGATAGAAAAAAAGAGCAGTTTAGACAAGAGCAGTTAGAGCAAGTGTTTTAGACAAATCTATTAAGCCTAAAATAGCTGAAAAATGTATTATTGGTTATTTTTCTTTCGAAGTTGTTGACGCCCTTGCTCTGATGACATATGAAAAATATATTATATGAACATATGAATAAATATATGAAAACTACTGAAATAAACATTGGTACACAGTATTTTTTTCTTATCGATATCTATGTAATAAAATGCTTTTGCAAATCCTCACTTTAATAAAATGCGGGAGTTATAGATGTTCCCAGAAATTCTATAGATCGATCTATTTCAATGGAAAATAAAGAGCATGCTGTTGTAGACAAATCTGTCAAGCCTATAATAGCTGAAAAATGTCTCATTGATTATTTTCCTTTCAAAGTCGTTGACACTCTTGCTCCGATAACATAAAAGCTAAAAAGAGTAACCAAAATTTGAGATACGTGATTTTGAAGACGATGACAAGAAATTCAACAATGTCAATTTTAACAATGTATTTCTCTTTCTCGCCATTAAATTGCTTTTCACTTGAAAAACTACGGATCCAATTTTTTGAAGCAACAGAAAAAAATTGCGTTATTATCTTCAGCAGAACTGTGACTATAACAGTGAATTCGTTAAATTGTTTATGAAGTTAACTTTCGATGCCATAATTACGCGATTTATTGGCGAAGACAGCAAAAGTTGCTGATATGGTTGATTTGTTTCTTGCGTATCATTTTTGAATGATTGGGAATCAATTACAACTAATAAGTTGGGAGGCTGGTAGAATAAGGAAGATTCAGTACATCAGTATTCAGAAGAATGGTTTTTTGGCATTATAATTAATTATACTACACAGACAGACAAAAAAATTGTAATGAACAGTTTTTTAAGTATGTCGATAAAATTAGAATGTAAGTTGATAAAAAAATTTACATACTGTGTCGTATTGTAATAAAAAATGATTATCTGATTCTCCAGAATTTTTAGGTTAATGAGATATAATTAGGAAAATTGTAATTATTTGGGAAAAAGTTTTTTCGGGACATCAGTTCTATATTGTTATAATTTTATACGCAGGAGTTATTTCTGCGTATTTATCAAGTAATGTGACTTGTGTTTTTCCAAAAAATCCTTATTTCAGACAATCAGGACACAGCATCTCGAAGATGTTATTCTTGAGATCTAAAATTTTATATGCTACCGAAAATGAAATAATTTTTAATAATATATTTGAAGTACAGCGTAGTTTTTGATGCACATTCTATTACGTTTAAATTGTGAAACAAAATGAATGAAATTATTTTTATAATTTGTATACGATTTTAACACAAATAATCCCTAAGAGTTAAAAAAAATAAATATATAAGAAATAATAATATGAAAAAACGAATAAGAAATAATTCTTGGATTCTCCAGACTTTTATGAGATATAATTATGAAAATTGCAATAATTAGAAAATAGAATTTTTCAAGACATCATTTCTATATCGTTATAATTTTAAGCGTAAGAAATGTATTGAGACATCAAAGTTATTTCTGTGTATTTATCAAGCAATGTGACTACCAAGCAATGAGAATATCAATGTGTATTTATCAAGCAATGTGACAAAAAAAAATTATATAAAAAATAACTATAAAATAAACAGCTTCAATTTTAGATATATAAAAAAATTATATTGACAGAATGACCAGGTCTGTTTTTTACCAGTTTCTACACCTTCATTTAACGGAATTTGACCTTAGAGAGGTAGTTAAAACCACCATTCAGCATTAGATGCAGTAACAAATCTTTGTTTATGTTTATTAAAAATAAGTCTGTTTTTCTATGATTGTGTTACCTCTGGCTAGTAGTAACTCTTAGAAGAAATAATTTTCTAATAAATAAATGAATTCGTACTTTTTAATTCAGAAGACTTCAGAGTTCCACAAAAAAGGATTTATGTTATGTATCAGATACATAAAGAAGAATACAAAGGACAGTTTTATATCTCCAGGCATTTAAGTATAATTGACTGACTACAATTTATAGAATAAAAATGTTACAATACTTATTTTTGCACTCGATAGAGTTAGTAAGTTATCCTAAATAAGGAAGAGAAAATTTTTATCTTTCACTTTTACTTTCTTTTGTTTATTTTCCTTCCCATGCCCACGAAAACATTTTGTTAGGGATGTACTCGGTAAAATAACTTCGATAAAAACGATTGTAGCTACAAAAGTTAGATTAAAGACCACTTAAACCGTACAAATATAATAAAACTAAAACTCTGTGTGTAAAATCACGATTTTCTTTAACAGCGTTGCGATCAAAGATAACTCTTTACTTTCACGAATAAAAACTCTTTCCGGAAAAGGAGTATTATTATTTTTTTGGAAATTTCATTTTTTTAACCTTTTTTCACGAAGAAAAAGAAATGTTTTTTCCATAGAGATATTGTTAAGTCACTGTGCTAGAAACAATTGTAAACGTAGGAGATGTAAGACTTTTTAATAGAGAAATGATTGAAAGAAATCATAAAAACATATTTTTTTGATAGAAGCTTAGTTGGTTTAAACTGACTAACAAAAATTTAATTGTAATAGACATTTTATAATGAAAAGAATTCAAAATTTAGTTTTTACTATTTTCATGCGTGTGTGCTATTCATAATATTATTTTTAAGGTATGTGAAGAATCCTGTACTCTTAGCTTTCTGAAAATAGTTCTTTTTTGTTTGTACTCCAATTATTTGCAAAGTTGTAGCAGTTTTTTGTGCAAGGAGATGACAGTGGATACACTAGTGATTTTAAGACTTTAAAGGCGTTTATCTCAAAATCAGATTTGTTCATGTTTTTCACCACATTAAGCATGATATCTCATGCTTTTTTTAAAATAAATGTTCACCATTTTTATGAATGTCTATGATTATACCACACATGTTTTGAACTACAGAATGAGAGATAAAAGTAGAATTTAACTTTTTATTAATCTTTTACGCAGGAAAAGTGCGGACACATTTAAAAATTGGCTTTTTTTAAAAAAAAACTACATTGAGTCTTTATTCAGTAGTATATGCACCCTTACATATTTATTTTTTTGACGTTCTAATTACAAGTAAAAATATATTTGGGTATTTTTTAAATATAAAAAAACAGTCTAATAATTTCTAAATTAATCTGTTTGATTATTGGCATTATATATGTTCTAAATATAAAATCTAAAAAAAGGTAGTTTGAACTATTTTTAACTTCATATTTAAAATTAGTCAATAATTGATATTGTAAATTAAAGAAATTTCAATGCTGAATTACTATTTTTCATAGATCTAAACAATTGCAAATAAGTGAAAATTTGAAAAATCACGGTTTGAAGTCATTTTCGAAAAATCTTACCTTCAACTCAAAGAAGGACAAAGATTTCCGATACCGTATTTTATAACCAAAAAATTATTAAAATTCTACATATAATATTTTTCCCTTATTTTAACTGTAACTAATATAAATTAATGAAAAAAAAAATGAAAATATGTTTATTGAAGTTTCTGCGTCAAAGGGATAAAAATAAATTTTAGATTACATTCAGATTTATGAACTATTACAAGAAACAGTTACTTTTCCATTCTAAAAAATCTGAGATTCTACAGTTTTGAAATAAAATTCAAAACTTAAGAATAGACAATACTTTTAATTTTATCTATCTATCTTTTTACAGTACCAGAGATATTTACCATAAAAGTTTGTAATAATTATTTATTACTTTATTTTGCGATCAAATAAACTGAGTGGAATATCTACATCATCAATCAATTTTAATTTCTCAAAACATTTTTCTCTTTCAAACCTAATCATTTCATCAAAGAGCAGAACAGTTAAGCAATTTGCAAAAGTGATGTCTCTGTAAATGATGCCGTTAAAACTTTCCTTTACTGAAAAAGGGTGTAACTGTCTCTGCAAGGAAACAAAATAGTGTTGCCATTTCAAAATGAAGATTGGGCGAGAAAATTACAACCTTGGTAAAATTAATTGTTATTCATTTGCATGTTAATTCGATTGCTAAGCTTGTGTCCTTTGAGACATTTTTGTAAATTAGACATTTTTTGAAGAATTTTTAAATTAAAGGGATATAAATTAAGTGGATTAAAAGAGGTTTAGAACATGAACTTGTTTCGATTTTTTTAATATATTAACTTGAAATAAATTACACAAATATTGCTATTAATAAAAACTTTCAGTTTTATGTAAAAACAGAAAAATCAATTTGATATTAATTGTTTTTTTTTCTTTTCATTTATTTTTTCCTACTTCTTTTTTTATAAAATTTATAACTTAATATAACATGCAACATTTTATTCATACAAATATTATGTTAAAATCTTTTATTTTAATAAGTTTTCTGTTTTTGTTTTTATAAAATAGTTGCATGCTAATAATATTGCTAATAATAAGTACATAACATATTACTCTCTTGTGAGCATCTATTTTCTTTGAATACAATTTTCATAATAAAAGTTTTGTAAGATTATTTAACTTGCTATTCTTTTTTTCTCCGTTAGACGTAGTTTGCAAGATCACAAGCTTTTGATACTACTTACCGAGAATTCAAAATCATTTTAATTTGTCGCAGCATATTCATTTTAGGCTTTATCAAAATTAAATTATATTCTATTTATGAAAAAAACTTTATCTCAACACTTTTTTAGTCTTCCGAGTTATGTTCAAAACTCAAAACTAAGAGTTCGGTATTTGCTGTAAACTTGTTGCTTCATTTGCGGAGAAATAATTGCATAAAAAACAAGACTTGAAATTCAATTTATAATCATAAGCTTAAGTTAGATCATTAGTTTAAAATGATGTCAAAATAATTACTTTCCAACACGGGGGTAATTTTTTCAAGTCTCAGAAATTCGATTTCATTTATCTTAATCTAACGATCAACTGTCTTCTTCTTTTATGTTGCATTTTTTCATTGTTAGGCCTAAACACCAATGTTTGAAATATTGATAGCTGACATATATTCTTATTTTAAATGACAAAAAAAATTCCTTATTTACTAAGTTTTCTTTAAAACCGTGGGCATTTTTAACTTACGGTTGTGATTCTTCAATTTACTTTTATAAATTGGAAAAATCATTTCAAGAATATTAATTGAAAAAGAGGAGTTGAAGTATTTTTTTTCCTCTTAAGTAATTGAAAGTTTCATAAAATTTGTTTTTAAGAATTATTTTTCAAATTTTATTCCAAATAATTTGGTTGATAATTGTGTTCACATTGACACTGCAAATAATATCAACATAATTTATTTTATTACAAATATTTATAAATGAGAAAAAATTAATGATAAGTTAAAGCACAAAATATTTTAAGCGTTTTTGTTATTTCTAGTGTGAAAAGATACATAAATTTAAAGTCAATGACAATATAGTGTATTATAGGTAAAATTTATGAGACACTAACAAGAAAGATTAAAAATACATAAAAATAACAACATTCAGACTACTTTAAAATAAATTTTGTAATTTATTCTGACTATCTCTATTGTGCTTTAACTTATTACTTTCAAGCTTATTACATTGTGCTTTAATTTATTACATTTAGTAAATATTTATATTACATTTAAGCTTCGATTTCTCTTTCTCTTGCTCTTTAATAGAATTTTCTCTTTATGCAAATTTTTAAAAAAAAATTATATTTAAAGTAAATTTGAACAATGTTTTAATCATTTTATCTTGTCTATATTTTGTGAAGAGAATAAATTACGTGTAAAGAAATAATTTATTTAGATATGAATGAGAAATTGGAAACGCCCTGCGAAATGAAAGTACTTCTGCTGAATCTAACGATGAAAATAATGGTCTTCATGATTAATAGGCTCTTTATCTTTAGTGCAATACCTAAACTATATTTCATACTTATTAAAGTCATAATTTTAAATTGAAGAATTTTTATAATGGTTTTTTTCCAACCAAGATGAGAAAATTAAAAAGATTGATTGTGTGTACCAAATAAAACAATCAGTTTAAATAGTTAAGCTACATAAAATTGTCAATTTACCGTGTCTCTGGCTTTTTGGTAACACTAAAAAGCTCGGTAATTTTTACCGAAACTCTTTGGTAATAACTTTGGTAAAATTAACAATAAAATATAGTTTTTTAGTATGTAATAAAATTTGAGAATTTTATTATGATACCTTAGAGCAAATATGGCAAAAAATGGTTTTGCCATAATTTTGGTAATGTTGCAATATGATTTTATATAATAAAATATGGTTTTATAATTAATGATAAAATTTGGTAAATGTGGTCGAATTTGATAATTTTATCATGATAGCTTAGAACAGGTGATAAAAACTATTTGTTTAGTTAAGTTTATTTTACACTTATGGATTTTACGAAATGTGCAGTAATAAGAACTATATTTCTGAAAACCAGAATTTACGAAAAACCGTTGCTATATGAATCAACTAAATGGTTTAAATACCTATAAATAAATATGGTTAAATTTTTTATTACCAGAGTAATGTTTTTTACTAGAAATGTCAATAATGTACATTGCGGTAATTTTTCTTTGTTGTGCAGATGGGTTAATTGCAAGATGACTTGTACTTAATAGTTTGTTGTGCTTGATTCGCTAATATTGAAATATTCCTTTATGATCTATGTTTTTTTAAATGTTAACGTATCTATAGCTTGAACGATATGGTGTAACTTACAACTGAGATATTTTAGCGGTTTTCTGCTCAGCTTGAGAACTTCTTTTTCAAAAAAATCTTTTAACCAGCAATTTTTTTTAACCAGATGTACTTTTGTAGTCAGATAAAATTAGAAATATTAAATAATTTCAATTTCTTTACCTGTCAAATCAAAACAATTTAAGCAAGCATAACAATTAACCGCATTATTGGAAATATTTACGTTACTAATTGAAAAGGGTTTCACCCTTCATTATTAAAAAAAACCCTAACTAACGATATCAAAGTTTACAGAAATGAAACCAACATCGTTTCACGGAACAGTGCATTTTTATTGTATTTTAAATTATGTATGAAAATTTGAATACCAAAAAATAACCATTAAAAATTACAACTATATATCAAAAAATTAAAATAGTTAGATGCTACACTTGGGTGTGATTTTGTTTTTTAAGAAAGACAAAAATTATTTTTTTGTGTATTGTATTCACTGAAAAAGGTATTGAAACTTGTGTCAACTTTTTCTTATTTATTTAACTATTTATGAATTTTGGAGTTTTAAAGTGTCAAATTCGAAATGATAAATGTTTTTCTAAATCAAATTTTTTAAAAAAAACCAACGGTGCAAAGAAAACATTTTTTTAAAAAAATTTTAACACAAATCACGCGAGTATATGTAAACTTTATTGCTCATTCCATCTTCATCAATCAACTTCACTTCAGTTCTTTCCAGTTATTTTGCCATTAAATACACTAATCATGAAATAAAGATAAACATTGCTATTTACTTCTTTTTAATCAAAATATTTATAATGTTTGTTCGTTTCCCCTTAAGGTGTTTGAAAGTGCTTTGGAAACTTGTGAGACGCAATAATATGTAAAATTAATAGACCGCAAAACAATAAAAAAATAAGCTTCCTACATAATTTTTTTTTTGCTTCTCAACTTGTCGTCAGCAAAGAAACCGGATGAACTGTTTATTTTTAAACTAACCATTCCAGAATATTGAAAAAGGGAAATCGAACGCCACGTTGTTCCGAACTGAAGTTTCACACATGCCTTAACGGAAACTGGTCAGTGAAGCAAAGAGATCTTTTGTTGCACATTAATGAAGATAGAAATCTTGCTTTATCTGATATACTGAGACTAATTTCAAATGAAAATAATGAATCTGGTATTTTATTTAAGTTTTAAATAATGCGCTTTTCAAGTAGATGGCTAGTTGTTTCCTGTAACACTTTTACTTTTAAATATCTAATAACTGACGATTATGAACGGAAGATATTCGCTATAAAGTTACAAATTGATTCGCATCCCGGCACGAAAAGTGACGCAAGTCAGAAAGCAGCATTTGAAAAAAATTAACTTAAAGAACACTATGAAACGTATTCTGAAATAGCACAATCTTGAGCACAATCTGAAATAGCACACTCTTGAGCGCTATCGGCAAAAGCAAACCTTGAACACAATCTGAAAAAGCACACTCTTGAGCACAATCTGAAAAAAGCACAATCTTGAGCGCAATCTGAAATAGAACACTCTTTACCAGAATCTGAAAAAGCATACTCTTTACCACAATCTGAAAAAGCACACTCTTTATCACAATCTGAAAAAGCACACTCTTTACCACAATCTGAAAAAGCACACTCTTTACCACAATCAAGAGATGAGACACTTTCTGAGCTTCCTGGGACACTTTATACATATTTTTTTTTTATATAACCTCAAAATTGCTATTTTTTTACTTGTGTCACTTTTCTTGTTGGGGTGCAATTTAACAACGCAAACTTGTATTTTTAAATCTTATTTTTTTAAATACAATAATATTAATAAAAAAATTACAATACAGTTACTTAAATGAGTGGCTTGTTACGTTCAGCAAAATTTCATTTTAAAATATCAAATAACTCAGTTTTTTGTTGATTATGAACTGAAGATGTACGCAATAAAATGACAAATTGACGATTATTAACGCAAAAATGTATTTTTGAATCCCATTTAAAAAAAATAATCTGATTAAAAAAAACTGTTACATCAGTAGATGACTTATTCTCCTTGAAACACGTTTAGTTTAAAATATCAAGCAACTGAGTTTTATGTTGACTATGAACTGCAGATATATGCAATAAAGTGACAAATTATTCACTAACGCAAACTTTTATAACTTTTATAGAAAAACAATGATATTATTAAAAAAACACACACGATTTTGTTACTTAGGCGAATGGCTTGTTACCTTCAGCAATTTATTTCATTTTAAAATATCAAGAAACTTAGTTTTATGTCGAATATGAACTGTTTAGGAACGCAATAAAATGACGAATTGATGCTCACTAAAGCAAACTTGTATTTTTGAATGACATTTTTTTTTAAAAAAATGCACTCATAGTATTAAAAAACATAATATTTTTACATGAACGAATGGCTTGTTACCATCTGCAACAGTTTTATGCTCTATAACGTCTGTAAATTGTCGATATAGGCAAAAAAAAGGCAAACTGACGCTTACTCACTCAAAATTGTATTTTTGAATTCCAATTTTTTTTTAGTACAAAAATATTACTTAAAAAAAACTCAATACTGTTACTGAAGTGAGTGGCTTGTTACTTTCTGCAATACTTTTAGATTGAAATATCAAGCAACTTAATTTGCGTTGAAGTACTCGAAATTGTTTCTGTAACTTAGTATTTTCTTTTATGTTGTTCATTTACGTCGTCGCACTAGAGTAGCACAATGGACTATTGGCGACAGTCTGGGAAACATCCCTGAGGATATTCCAAAGACATGCCATCACAATTTTGATCCTCTGCAGAGGGGATGGCACCTCCGCTTCGGTAACCTGAGGACCTGCAAGCGAATTCCAGTCCTTTCGGTAGAACAGTTTAACGAGGACCAATACCGCACACCCTCGGTCCCTAGGCAGACTGATTCAAGTGGTCACCCACCCGCACACTGACCGTAGCCAGAGATGCTTTACTTCGGTGATCTGCTGGGAGTGTCTTAACGATCAGTCCACTGCGGGACATTTTCTTTTATATAATTAGAACTATTAATAAATATGCGTAATACTTTGGTCAGTTACTTTTGTATAAATAGAGTTGAAATCAGACCTACCACTTGAATAGAAATATTCTGTTATCGATTTTTTAACTATGCTTTCAACAAATAAATATCATGTAACAAATAAATATATAGAACAAATAAATAAATATGTTTAACTCGATTTATCTGTTTATATTGTTAGGTAATTGTGATGTTTAGTTATATTTTATGAAATTTATGCATCCAAAAATTGAAAATGAGTGCTAAATATTTTAGTTATTTATTGTTAAGAATGCGCAATAAAATCAAATCATCTTTAATATTTGTTTAACTTTTTAAAATGTCGTACTGGAAAACAGAAGCAATCGAAAATCAATTTTCTGAAGATCTTATTTTTTTCTTCGTGATATAACACTGTCCTTTATTTTGAAAATAAGTGGAATAAAAAGGAAGTCGAAGAAAATCGACTTTCCGTGTCTAAACAAACGATATAAGAGATAAAAAAAAAGGGGTCCAAGTTAAATAATAAAAAAAAAATCTTGTAAAAACGCTCTAGATCTTGAATACTGAAACTATTTTTCAAATTCTCTTTTTCTCCCCGGAACATTCACTAGCCCATCTCAAAATCTATCTACGTGTTCTTTTGAAGATGAAAAAGAATGCCAAGATCTTCACGGGATGAGAAAAAAAGTAAAAGGGACTGTGCACCAATTACAATAAAATGAAATTTAGAATCTGCCATAATGCCTTATTTTCTGGGTAAGGTGCTGTTCATATATATTCTGTGGTTTATTCTATGTAAGAGCAACTAATATTTGGCTTCAGTTTATGTAATCGAGTTACTGTGCACCAATTACAATAAAATGACATTTCAAATCTTCCATAGTACCTTATTTTCTGGGCAAGGTGCTGTTCATATATTATGTGGTTTATTCTATGTAAGAGTAACTAATATTTGGCTTTAGTTTATGTAATCGAGTCACTGTGCACCAATTACAATAAAATGAAATTTCAAATCTTCTATAGTGCCTTATTTTCTGGGCAAGGTGCTGTTCATATATTCTATAGTTTATTCTATGTAAGGGCAACTAATATTTGGCTTTAGTTTATGTAATCGAGTTACTATGCACCAATTACAATAAAATGAAATTTCAAATCTTCTATAGTGCCTTATTTTCTGGGCAAGGTGCTGTTCATATATTCTGTCGTTTATTCTATGTAAGAGTAACTAATATTTGGCTTTAGTTTATGTAATCGAGTCACTGTGCACCAATTACAATAAAATGAAATTTCAAATCTTCTATAGTGCCTTATTTTCTGGCCAAGGTGCTGTTCATATATTCTGTGGTTTATTCTATGTAAGAGCAACTAATATTTGGCTTTAGTTTATGTAATCGAGTTACTATGCACCAATTACAATAAAATGAAATTTCAAATTTTCAATAGTGCCTTATTTTCTGGGCAAGGTGCTGTTAATATATTCTGTCGTTTATTCTGTGTAAAAGCAACTAATATTTGGCTTTAGTTTATGCAATCGAGTTACTGTGCACCAATTACAATAAAATGAAATTTCAAATCTTCTATAGTGCCTTATTTTCTGGGCAAGGTGCTGTTCATATATTCTGTGGTTTATTCTATGTAAGAGCAACTAATATTTGGCTTTAGTTTATGTAATCGAGTTACTGTGCACCAATTACAATAAAATGAAATTTCAAATCTTCTACAATGCCTTATTTCTGGGCAAGGTACAATTCATATATTCTGTCGTTTATTCTATGTAAAAGCAACTAATATTTGGCTCTAGCTTATGTAATTGACTTAAAAAGTTAAAACTTTTAACAACAGGAATGATAGCCAAAGTCGATGATAAGATAACATTTGTATTCAACTATTGATAAATTATGTATGAAAAAAATTCATTTATTTTCATAAAATTTAAAAATTTATTTGCAACTTTTTGACGTGTGTTCTTGTACTATGTACATGTACTTGTATTCAGATATGCCATTAACAATCTTAAACAATTTTAAACTCATTTCTTAACAATATTAAAAATTGAGACAATACGAAATGACATTGCTATCAATAAATAAATAACAATTACATAGTTTTTTATCGATGTATTTTTGAATATAAAATTAATTAACATAAAAGCAGATGCAAAATATGTAGTGTTCAAGTTCATTATCGGTATTAAAATATGTAGTGTTACTCAGAAAATTATTTCCTAGATTTTTCTCCAAAAAAATTAATAATTTTTTGCAAAATTATTATTAATTGAAAAAGAAAATTTCTATGTGAAAAAAATCGACATAATGGATTGATTGAGTTTATTTATGCATTATAGAAGGGAAGTTTCGGTCCTCTTGGGGAGGCAATAAGACTGTGAAAAATTCCGGTCCAAATTACGGTAAAAAGTACCGGGGGGAGGTAAAAAGTATCACTCAAGGTACAGGTACTTTTTCTCGAAAAATCCATTTTTACTGCATCATGTTACGGAACAAAAAACCTGATATACTGTTATTTTTACTGTAACAATTAACGCAAAATCACTGCATCTCTCTAATTCAATAAATATTACTGTAAGAAACACGGTTTAAGATTTTACGGTAAAGATGGATTTTACGATAAATGATGATGCACCCAAACTGCCGGTATTTTATATCGCAATTTCGATGCAGGATGTCTTACAGCCTACCTCTCTTCTGCTCTCAACGAAAAAAATAAATGAAATTTTTTTGCCATAACCAAATGGTATCAATACTAACATTTTGAAATAAAAGTGAATGACCATAGAATGCATTTAAATCCAAATTCAAAGCTTAAAAACTAAATAAGCATTTAAAATTCTTAGAATACAGACACTAAGATAACATAATAACAATTATTGAATAATCCATCTTTACATTTTTTTTTTGTTATTGTTAAAAAAAAAACTGAAATCGTTTGGTTAAAACGAGTCAAATTAATCAACAAACTAAAATTTTTTTATTTATATTGTTTGAAAGAAAAAAATATACATTTAAATAAAATACAAGTTTGGATCAAGAGGGAAATGAAAACATTATTAAAATTAAAATTCCGATCTCTTCCCCTATTCGCAAAGCCAAAAATTGAAAGTATCGCCATCTAGTGAGAAAATATTCAACATTTTTCAACTGTTCATATTTGCTTGAAATTTCTGACAGAGGAATATTTCATTGAGAAAGAGAGAGCGCGCATGAAAGAGATCGGAACAGCGAGAAGGAAAGATAGAAAGAAGAAAAGGGAGAACATAGTATTCCTTGAAAAAAAGTAGGACACATGCTGCGGCGTGAGAGCTGGCTTAAGAAAACTGTTTCAGTTGGTCGCTAGAAGTTAGTCAGTGAAAGGCGTGCGATGAAAACTCGGCGTGTATCGTTTGCTTTAACTTTGATTCGGTGGTGAAAACGGGGGTTTTTCGGTCCCCTCGTTGATTTCTCTCGAGTGGGTGTGTGATCTCTGACTCATAATGCGCTTTTATGTGAAGAACATCTGGATGCAAGTGCGGTGAGGATATCGTTTGCACAATTTAATTCAGGCAAGCGATATTTTTAATGTAATCATTCAAATTTTCTATGTTTCCCATTTTCTGATTGATGTGTTTTCTTTTCGTTGCCTTATTTTTTTTAAGCTGAATTGTTTTAATATGTTTTGAAAAAAAGTATCAAAGGAAAAATTATTTTTATGGTAGCAAAAAGAGTACTTCTACTGCCAAAGTTTTTTACGCATTATATTTGTTCTTATGATAATAGGTATAGTGCTATCACAACTTAATGCGGGCAAGCGATTTTTTTTTACTGTAATCATTAAGTTTTTAATAATCTTCTTTTTTTTATTAATATACTTACGTTTCGTTATTTGATATAAAATTGATTTGATTTATTTTGAGGAAATAAAGTATTAGTTATATCATTAGTACTTTAAATATTTATTATGTATGATATTATTACTCTCCAATTAATAGTTATATAAATCATAAATATTTTAATGTATGATACGATGTGATTTCAATATATTTAAAAAAATAAGTTGATTTTCAAATGAATAAAATATCAGTTTTTTTTCCTTTTAAACGGGAACTTCATTAAAATAGTTGTGATGTTTTTTTATTTTCCATCTTTCTAAATAATGTCCCTATTTTCACTTCAATACTTTCAATATTCATTCTGTATATTCTGCATTTTATGTTTACATTTGTTTAGGAACATCAAATTTGTAAAAATAGTCCTTTCGAGAATATAATATTAGAGTGAGGAATTTTCTAATTGAATTATTTATACGTTTTTTAAATTGATTATAATAATAAATAATTATAATAATTCTTTTAATAAATAAATAATTATAATAATATTTTTTTGAATGTTTATTTGGCATAGAAAATCAATAATATTTTATATTTTGCTTCATAAGAAAAAACTTGATATATTGTTCAGAAGCATAACAATATTATTTTATTCTTCATTAAACATATTTAGAATTTATTAATATTTTTATAGCTGTGTTAAAATACTAAACTTAAAAATAAAATAGAGAAAATGGAGATTTATGAGTCAAAATTGAAGCATAAAATCAGAACTCTATTTCAAGAAATTAGTTTGAAATCAAATAAATTACTAGAATAGTTAAAAACGTATCAAATTTTCGTTATCAAAAATAGAACAAATAGTTAGAAAAACTATTACCGTATCAAAACTGAAACCGAATAATATTTTAATAATAAAAGTTTTGTTTATATTTCAATTTTAAAAGCTAAATTATTTAAATTCCTTTTTCAGATATTGACTGTGCCTTGTTTTGAACTAATAAATTTGAAAGTGATAATACTCTTCCAAATATGCAGTGATTCAAAAGGATTCAGAAAATTGAACAGAGCTTCTCTTAGTGTTTTGTGTGTTTTGAACTTAAAGGCAGAAATTCTTCAATTGGATAACAATATAATTAAACACGAATGAGATAACACAAATAAACTATTTTGAAAATGAAGTGCCACTGTCTTCAACTAGTCTCTTTTGTTACATTTGTGACTTTAGGATACTTCTCAAATTTTGTTTCAGGACAAGGTGAGTGAATTTTTTTTTTCTTGTTTGGTGTTTTTAGTTTATTCTGTGTTGAATTATTTTGAAGACCAACATCTAAGTCCTAAGAAATTAGCAAAATAATTCAAGTCCATTTTAATGTTTTTACGGAATCAATTTAGAAAAGAAAAAAAAGATCTTAAATTCTAATTATTATCGTCTTAGATTTATCCTAAAAGAAGAAAGCTATTAAATTATTTTAAAGATCAATATTTACAAAAAAATATTCAAATGTTATTGATTTTAAACTAAAATATTTAAACTAATTATTCTAAAAATGTTTTTGTTAAAATAAATTTCGTTCTACGCTATTAATTTTTAATAACGATATTTAAAGGGATTTTATTCTAACAGTATTTTTTTAAAAACATCATTTAAAATAATTGTTTCCAAGGTTATTTATATTAGATACCAATTTTCAAAACAATTATTTTAACTCCATTCTTTTAAATATAAAATTGTTTAAAATAATTTTGCAATATTTTTTTTTGAAGATTAATATTAAAAACTCATAAATATGCATTTTCCAAGAACCAATATTTAAGGACTAGATTTTGATTAATTTAGGCTTGAGATTTGCAAAATCCAAGATTATTGAATCCAATATAATGAATATTAACTAAAAATAAATTATAAAATGTAATTTTTTAAATGTACCTGCATAAAATAAATAAACTTTATAAAATTCAGTTTTCTTAAGTTTATTCTTTTAAACAAAATCTCTGAATTTGAATCAGCAAAATCTCCGAATATTGGAACAAAATCTCAGAATATTTTAATTTTATCGACTAAACTACTTGATTGAACATCTTACAGCAGTTGAAATTTTTTTTATTTTAAATTAATTCTACTTAGCTTCTATTCGAAGCTTAATTCAATTTGTGTTTCGACAGTGAATGCGTTTTTAGATTATGAACTTATAATTTGCAAAATATTGCACTATTTTAATGAAACAAAAATTTACTTTAGGAATTCAAATTCATATTACAAGCGATTATATTCCTACGAATACATAAATAAAATTTTTAAATAGAATTTTCACTGCACAATTTAATGTATACGAGAAAGTAAAAATGAATACATTTTTTTCTAATATTAAAAATATGAAATTTTATTAAATAGTTTATAATTTTTAATATTTCATCACATGAATAATATTTTTAAGGATTTTTATAAAATTCTTAAACATGGGAATAGTTTTTTTGAAGAAATTAAATAAATTAGAGTCCTTTATAATACTTTAGAAAATTGTCAAAAGTGCCGTTTATCATTTCTTTTCAAAACAGAAATGATACATTTCCTCTTCCACCCTCTATTTGCAACCACAAAACGATGATTGATACTTAGTGGTTGTCATTTACTACCGCTGCTGCCAAAACGGCGGAACTAATTTTTTTTTTCAAATGTGTGTAGTCATTTTCTCTTGTCGCCAGCTCTTTTCATTCTTCTATTATTAATCTTTTGTTGCCGGAAGAAAATTAACATAGTTTTTATATTGATTGATAAATTATTTAATAGGATGAGTGCAAATTACAGTTTCACAATACAGTTTCATAAATACAGTTCTAATATAACAATACATTTAATAAAATCATGGAAAAGTGCCATAAAAATTGCAGTTAATTCACAAAATTAATTTTAAATTATACAAGCAAACTAAGTTAGAAAAAACAGCTTATTGTGTTTTAGACTTATAATTGATAAAAAAGGATTTTTCTTTCTATTTCAATAAATTAATATTGAAATTTATTGAAAAAAAACATTCAAATATAAATAAATAAATAATTTCACTTCGTAGTAAATATTTAAAACAGTAGTAAATTTTTCGTAATATTTTTTCATTCTTAACAAGAAAAATAATTAAGAAACACTAGAAAAAACATAAGGCTAATTAAAGTCCTTTAAATTTTCTAATTCGTTTAAAAAATATTTGATTTGTAGTAAATTGTTTAGAATAACTATATTTGAAAACAAACAACAATTTGTTTCATTTATTCAAATTTTTGAAGATGAAGAAACATTAGATAAACAGAACAAATATGAAGTTACATAATTAAAACAATCTACTTGAATTAATAATCTATTATTTTAATTGTTGCCTTTAATGTTACATTATATTTGTATAATTTTGCAATTAAGTAGAATTATTGTTACAATTTTATCGACTCCTTGTCTCAAATATTACCTATGCGGTGCTGTTACGGTATGATAATTTAATGATCAAAAACACTAATTAATTATTCAAATATTTGATAAAAAAGTAGTTATAACCATTTAAAAATGCATGAAAGAAAGAAATGGTGATTAAAATACCAATCGGATATTCATAATTATTAGCCGAAGGTTTTGAGATGCTTCGTTATAATATGTTCCTGTTTCGAGATATTTTGTAATTAAAATTTAAAACTTATCTCTTGCAATTTTATTTGAAGAATGTTTATAGTTTCAATATTATTTTAAATTTAAAAATATGTAAAATGCTTATTAGTTTTAGTTTATTAAGTATTTAAAATTAGAAAAAAATAACATTCAAAATAGTTTAAAACGCTTGACTTAAAAAATGTGTTAAGCGATTCCATGTCTTGACCAAACTAGAAATCGTAATTTTTATTTATTCATTTTGTTCTATATATAAATAAAATTATTTTTATGTATTCATATTTGGTAGTATGATATTTTAGGCATAGATGCGTATTTATGAAATAGGTTTTTGATAAATTCATTAATTTATTTCGTAAGTAATGTGAGGGACGAATTCGTGGAAAATTGACTTCCTTTCGTCTCTCTTTTTCGTTCTGAAGTCAAAAAAGAATCTTTTTTATAATACTAATTATTTGTAAAAGTCACTAATTATTTATTTCTGATATAATATTTATTTAAAAAAATAGAAATGCAAAACAAATTCCGGCAAATGTTTATAACTAGGTAAAAAAATATTTTAAAAAATTCTCACAATTTTATTAATATATAAGTTAATGGTTATTATTAATTAATTAATTCGCAGCATTTATTTAATATAATATTATCTGATGGTAAATTCGTTAAATAAATATCTAAACAAACTAAGACATAATTTTTCTTGACAAAACGAAAAACTGACATCGTGAATAACTACCTTTTTAGAGTTCATAAAAATTAAGGAAAAAAAAACGTTTTTAATTATATTTATTATTGCTAAAATTATTTAAAAATAAAAACAAAAAAATGCTTTAAAGATAATTCAGACAAGACGAACCTAATGGACCTTATGATGAATTCTTAAAATAGTCACAATAAAGGGAAACTGTAGGCAAATAATTATTATTATTATTTACTTTAAACAAATGTTAACGTTTTTTCTTCTTTAATGGCTTAAAATGTTGTTAGTTACAAAAAACAAATACACCTCAAACGTTTTAATTTTATCAGCATTTTCGAAATAATAACTTATTATATTTAAAAAAAATAGTTTCAAATTAAAAAATATTATTTTATGCTAAAATTTGATTACACCGAAGAATCGATCAATTTATGTTTATTTATATCGACTGCAGCTTATGAAATCTCGAGAATTTCAGTCCTTGATCCTTAAGTCCCTTCTCAGTCGAAGTAAGATTGTTTCAAAAACTGATAGCGCAGTTGTAATTTACGCCCCCATACAAGGGTCTTTATCATCCTTCAAGCTAAGAGTGAAGGACCCTGCAAGTATGTGATGATCCAACTGCTATAAGTTTTATCAACACTGTTGGGGTCGCAGCGAACAGTTAATTCCAAATGTCAGCTAAGACACTTTTGACTGATGGTCACATCCACCCCCTAATTCTCTCACCAAAATCCTCTCAGGGATATCTTTAGGGTATATCCTACTGCCTCCAGAATCGTTGACGATTTTCAAGCTTGCATGGATCGATGAAAATATTGGGAAATTTAGCATGAGGGATAATATAAATGAGGGAGCAATGGGGGTGGAACAAAAGGTAATTATCGATTTCTGGGATTGAATTTATTATTTTTCCTTTTTGTTTCTTCTTTAAGTGAGAGTTGCAATGGTGGGAAGAGGGAGTGTGTGAGAACCTAAAGCGATAAAAGATTGTTTATATGGGATCAAAAAAATAATTAGAGGGGAGTTCAAAGAAAAACACAGATGAGTCAATCATAGTTAAATATTGCTTTTTCTGATTAGTTTAAATACAAAAACTTTTCAAATATATCGACAGTAAATATCAGTCAATATTAGAAAATCATTTCTCGTTCAGATTATTGTATTTATAAAGAAAAAAATTTGTGTTAAATATATCGACATTTAATATGGATGAGTTAATCTTAGTAAAATATTGTTCGAACAGATTATTGTAATTATGAAAAAAAATTTGTTAATTTTAGAGACACTTAATAACGAAGATTTAATATCAACACTTTATTGCTTGTTTAGATTAGGGTAATTTTTTTAATTTTTGTGAAATCATCTAATCTTAATTTTTATTTTTGTGTTAAAAATCTTAATTTTTGTGCTAAAAGTATCAAAAAATAACATCTAGACGCCAGTAAAAGAAAACTGCTAATATTTTGTCTTAATGATATCGATATTTAATGAGTTTCAGATTATTGTGATTCTTAATGTAATAGCGTCAGAGAAATTGTAAACAAATATAGATTTTCGATTTTATTTAGTATAAACAACAAGCAATTTTTTTACGCTTGCATAATAAGTTTTATTGAACAAAAAGTAAATTAATTAAAAATATCACCATTTATTCTTTTTTAATAGAGGAGAATAATTAATTGCTCTTTTTACTATAAAAAATTGATTATGGAAATAAAAAGCAAATCAGCTATCTAATTACCTAAAGAACAGCTAATAGGACCAGGCTCACAAAAAAATAAATTTGAATAGAGCAGTTTAAGGAATCCAAAATCAAAACACCTAAAAGCATATTAATCTGTGCTTGGAGTTTTAAAAATTATTTTTTTTAATTCTTTTAAAATTTTTAATCAATTTTGTTCAAGTCAATGAATATATTAAAGTTAATTGAACTAGCAAATTTAACACACAAATAATATCATTTTGATACGATTGTTTTTGTAATTACACTTTTATATTTTAAGTTGCATTTAAGCATAATTCGAAATAGCAGTCCCCTAAATTGATTATGATTTAAAATGAAAAAAAAAATTTTTTCGTTAATAATATGCATTAGAATATATTATTAAAAATATCTTTTATTCAGTTGGATGTATTATTTACTTTATATAACTTCGCTTTATACTGTGTTATTGCTTAAACACAAAACGGTATTTAGTTTTATTCGCTATGTAATCACGATTATTGTTTTTTTCATTGCTGTTGCAAAATATTTTTATATAATTTAACAAATTTGTGCAAACGTTACTTAGAATGAAAAAAACCTCGTTAACCATTGTCAGCGGGTTCATTTTCTATTGCTCATGTCTGAAGATTTTAAAGCAAAGAGTCTTTCAGTGAACTTACACAGTTCCTTTCTAAATTAAAGTTATGTTTAAATTTTCATGTCAAACTAGGTCGACTCTCATATTCAAATTTTTAATTAAGATGAATCTACATGAAACATATTAACAATGAATGTAAAATGTGAATTTTAAATTTAAAAAAAATTCTTGGATGTATTTAAAACTGAGCATTTAGTTCTAGGGATTAAAGAAATGTCTCATTTATTCAAACAAACAATAACGACTCCTTATCATCTAATCATTACTCTTATACCAAACCATCACAGACATGGTGTTAAGATTTTGAACACGAGATTTTGTGGAGAAATATATCCCCATTACTATTTAATTCTGGATATAGGATTTACTTTAGGATTAAATGGGTTTTATATCAGAGACAATGAGGATATCTTGCACAGGAATTATGTTAATAAGAAAATGCAATTATGCATTTGAAATTAGCGTTTTATTGTTCAGCTTGATTTATTTTACGATAATCACGTGCTTGTTCTTTACATAAATGAAAGTTTTTCTCATTTCCGAGGTTATTAAAAACTAACTACGAACCGCTTTTTCACAGTAAAAACCTGTCGTTAATGCCCAAAAGGTGAATGACGGAAAAATTAAGCAGATTTTGTGGTAAAAGTGAATTAAAGAAATATTAATTTCAAAAGGAAACAGGAAACGTGAAACTTGCCTTTCGGGTGTTTTTTACTTCGTTCACGCGTATTTTATCTGAAATTGGAGCACACTTACCAACACACCGCAATGGATGTGTTCTAATATATCCAAATATATAATTAATTCTTGGAAAATGAAAATGAAAGATGATGCAAAAGAAAGGATATTTTGAAAACTTAGGCTTTGTTTTGAGGATTTCTAGATTTATTTTAATTATGTGAAAAAGCTTCTGACATAATTTATTCGAAATGCGCTAAACAACCGGTTTAATAGAATCTTCTTCATTGAAAAAGATTTTCGAGAATTTCGTTTTTCATTTGAAGGAAAATGAACGCTAGTTTTAAATTCTTAGGTTTTTTGCTATCAGTTATTTACGAGTTATTTTATCAGTTATTATTATTTTTTAATCATATATTTATAGGTATTTTCACTATCCTTTATTTTAATCGCTTAACGAGAAAAGAAATATTCCAAATCCATAAAATATTTAATATTTTGAGAGGGATTCGAAAAACCCTTTAGATAGCATGTCGTCTTTTTATTTTGAAAAAGTGTGCAGAAATCACTTACAAATCTTTTATAATTCATTTTGACAAACATTAAAATAAAATAAAAAACACATTTTTAATTACTGCGAGAACTTAAAATATTAACTTAAATATTTGAATTTATCGTTATGTTGTGCTCAAAAATATCTCTTATTAATTTATCTGTGGCATCATGGTATCATTGCTTAAAACATTTTAAAAAATCTCTAAAATTAAGATTTCATATTTTTTTTTTGTTATTTTTCAAAAAAATAAATAAAATTTTAAAAAATGCATTTGAATTAAAATCTAAAACAATTTTAGAAAAGTTTTGCCGATTCTCCGTGTAGTTATCTTTAATAAAATTTCAGATAAATCTTTACAAAGGTAAAAAAAAATGAAAATATTAAAAAAAATATCTTAAAAAAGAATTTTTAAAAATTAAGTATCAATTAAAGCTCAATATGGGAGGAAAGAAAACTAAATCTCCCCTCGTATTTTTTATTCGAAAGATAACTGATTGCATTAGTTATTAATCAATAAATAGCTCGTGAATCTTAAGATTTTTGTGCTCATACTTACCTGAAACAAACGTAAACTTACGGAAAAAAGCGGAAATTAATCATGTTCAGTTAATGTGAGAATTAGGGCACTAGCCTGAAAACTTGTTAACTATAACAAATGTTATCTTCTTGATTTAATCAGAATTTATTTCAATGAATGCTTAAGCACTAATTATAACTATTAGTACTTTAAAAATAGTTGATCAATTACTTAAAAAAATACTGCTAAGGAAAATAAAATTATTTCGAAGCAGCGCTGCCTAATGACCCATGATATCATCAAATAAACTTAAATAAAGTCTTAATAAACTATTTTGACTCTTAGTCATGAGTCGTGGATTTTTAACTATATGTAAATATTTGTAAAAGATATTTTTTGTTTTGAATTTTACAATGAATAATTTTCTTAATGACGTCATTTGACGACGGTTATGACATCATCAATGAAGGATGAACAAAAAATATGAACAATTCCGATGACTGGTAATGACTATACCTGTTTTAAGAAAAAAAGTTATTTTTTGATTTAGAAGAAAGCTTTTTATTTTGAAGAATATTTTTGTGTAATATTTTTTATGTTATGGAAACTAACACATTTGGGTAGCTCATTTCTTATTTTCATTAATTGTCATTTACTAAGCTCCACACGAGAAGTTAACCTATATCTTAAGAATTATGAAATGAACAAATCTGTTAATGTAAAAAATATATTCAGGATGATTATTTACTCCTGATTGATAAAAATGTATTTTTTTTAAAAGGGATAAATTAAAACTCATGATAAGATAATAAGAACGGTGGATTTTTTATATTTTTGAATGTGTTTTTTTTTTTTTTCGTTTAAGTTTGATTAACCCCAAGTGAAGAAATAAATTATTTAGAAATTTTTCAGCTCAATTCAAGAGCAAAATGAGATACATTTTAATAAAAAGATAAATTTTATTTTGAGAATGAATATTTTTTACTTCTAATGAATTTTAAGGACAAATATTTAGATATTAAAATATACCAGAATATTTTCATGCTGTTTTAGAAATTTTATTTTAGTGAAAGTAAATCGCACTCTTCAGAAATGTAGAACAATAAGAGTGAAACTCTAATAATATCAATAATATTAACACAGGCATAATGCTAATAGGTCAATTTGAAAATAAAACATAATTTTGAAAGGACAACAAAAAAGAAAAAAATTTAAAATAAGGAATAAACATTACTCTAACTTAGATTAATAGAATTTCTGCAAAATATACGTTTAAACATTAAAAAAAAACACTTACTGTCTTAAAAGAATTTAAACCAGAAATAAATTTAAAAAAACCATTGTTTTCTTAATTATTAATTTTTTTAAAGTATTAGTATAGAAAAGTAAAAAATGTAAAAAAAATTTTTTTTTTTAGAATTTTAATATTAATACGAAGTATCATATTTGATTTTGAAGAATGATTATTTTAAAACAATAAAATTATGAAGAATGCGACAAAGACTGGTAAATATTCCATTTATCTTCAAGTAGTTTTTTTTAAAAATAAACGAAAAAAAACCCTTTTTATTTCAAATGAAACTGCAATAAATAAAAAAATTTTTCATGTACTTTTTTTGTAACTAGTCAATAAATATGAAACAATGAACTTTTATCCAATTTGACCGTTTTCGATTTTATATTTTACATAAGAAGCGTGAGAAAGTGATTTACCCACATATTCTTTATTACTTGAGGAAACCAATCAATAAAAAAAGATTCAAATAAGCTGTATTCGATTTGATAAGAGAACTTAGTAAACATTTATCTAAGTAAGCAGTAATCTATTCAGCACGAAATAGTTAGTGACAGGGAGAATGTCTGATTTAACTGTCTGATTTCATGAGTTTTTGTATGCAACCAACTAATAAAAAAATATTTAAATAAGGAGTATTTTATGTGCCCCAAATGATACTAAAAAAAATTATGTATAAATAAATACAATTTTTATGAGTTTTTTTAAGGAAAAATCAATAAAAAAGAGAAAAGATCAATTAAAAAAAGAATTCAAATAAGTCGTCTTATATTTTGTCGCAAAAATGACACTGAGAAAATGATACATACATCAATAAATGTTTCATGAACTTTTTAATATAAAAAAAAAACAATAAAAAGGCACTGCAAAAATTTTTCAAATAAGCAGCATTCTATTTACCACAAAACAGTCGCAGTAAGTTAATTTATTCCATTGCCAGTGGCAACTAATTATATCCAAAACCGCTTTTTCAATATAAACGACGACAGCTCTTTAAAACTCGCTTCCGATTCAACCCACTCAGCACACCTCACTGTTAAGGCTGGTTCGAACCCAAAGCTGACCCACTTTTTTTTCCCTTTCGCGTGTGGTCCATAGCGAGGTAACGAGACTTGTTATGGAATTATAAAGAGAAAAACACCTCCGGGAATTTTACACTTTTAGAATTTGACCTTTTTTTCAACATTTTAATACCGACTCATCGGCACTGTTTATGAAGATTTCTTGAAGGATACCTATAGTGTGTTGATGATATTGTAGAATGTCGTGTGAATGTCTTCCGGAGGTCTGTGTTTAAGGTGGATTGTTTGCAATGCCCTCAAGGGACAAGAAAAGAAAGTTATTGATTGAAAATCGGATAATTAAAACCAATTCAAGGAGTTTTAGTTTCACTTTCCGCATTCCAGAATAGATTTCACTCAGGCGAAACAAATGCTAATATTTTCCTTTAAAAAAATTACGATTAAGATTATTTAATAGGACAAATTAATGATTGACATATATTTCTGATATTGTTGTTTAATTTGTTGTACTTATTGCGCATTAAATGAATGAGTTTTATTGTTATGCTGTTTTTTTTTTAAATGTCGGTAACAAAGTTTTAACTTCACGGAGGAATAAATTTAAGAACACATGATTTGTTTTTGAGTTAAAAAACTTAATACAGTTTTATATATCTTTAAGTTTAAATGCAGAACATAATCTAATAAAACAATTAATATATATTATCATAAATTCTATCTATCAATCTAAAATTTTTTTTCACTGAAATATACAGTAAATAAAAGAATATAGATATACTTGCATGTACTTTATACTTTCTTAGGAATTGTACAATCTTGTTTCGAAAAGAGTTCTTTTGAATTAAATTTATTTAGTTATGGACAAAAACTATCTGAATTCATTTTTTTACTGTAGAACTTGCTTTTTTATTTTTCAGTTAAAAAATTAATTATTACGTAATTTTCGTTAAAAATTTTGCTTTTACTATTATATAGCGTGATCAATACATATTTCATAATATTGTAGTTAATTTAATACATAATTTGATAAGAACTGACGGAACTCGAAATAATCAGTGTCTATTTTTATAAAAATGTACATAAACATTCTACATTGTTTAAACTTTAATGCGTATTTTTAACTTTTTGTCTTGCTTTTAACTATTTATGCGTGAAACAATATAAAATAAATATTATGACCAATAACCATTCAGTTTATTTTTGACAATATAAAAATTTTTTAAATTTAAATTCTGAGTATTACATTCAAAGATAAGTATTCTATAAATAAGAGAATAGTATGACACGATTTCGTTTCTTCAATCGATAATAACATAAGATTTCCTTTACAAATCGCAATCTGACAATTTGTAATTCATTGAATAGAATATGATCATGATAATCATGCGAAAATTTGCATAGATCCATCCGTATTCTTAACCTTATTCTTTAAATACCTTCAGGCTCAAGTTCAAAGTGCAATGATGAGGTTACTCGTACTCAGACTGGTATATCGGACTTACGTGATTATATTTTCGAGTATTTTCTTATCTTTAATTTAGATTTATTATTATATTTTTAAAACTGCGTCTGCTGAGCCTTAATTGACATACGTATTAATTTATAACTGTTTAATAGGACTCTATCTGATGATATGAAATAAATTGATATTACTTTAATGAGTATTATAGATTTATAAACGTTTTTTTCCCGTTAGCGTTTATTAGCTTGCATGTTTTAGAACTTTATTTAATAATTTTAAAATTTTAATAAATATTTATAAAACCTTAGATTAATGAATGAATAAATTATTAAGTACGCTATTTAAAGTAACTTTGAGTGATCTACACTTTAGTTAAGATTCTCAAGAAATTAAATTAAAAAAAAAAGAAATAAATTGAATTCATTATTAAATGGCATAAAAACTATTTGGTTAACAATTTATATAAGCAAATGACAAATTCAATGATTATTTATGAATTTGTGTTAGAGTTTTAATCTGATATCAATTGAATCTAAGTTAAATTAACATAAATAATATTTATGTAATAAAATCTGAATTTTTTAATTATTTTTCGAATGGTGAAGCAGAAAATTATGTCTTAATAATAACATTATTTATATAAATGATTGTTATCAATAAAATTTAAATCCTTTACCTTATATCAATAGATCAAATATTTTTTGGTCTTATACAAATATAATAATATTTTCGGTTTATGTTTTTATGTCAAGCTTAGCTTTTCAAATATTAGATAAATTACATATATTTATTAACACTTTTTTCAGAAGTTTTAAATAAACAGTAATACGATTTCTGCTTTTACAAATATGTTATTCTTTAGATTCCATTTCAATTATTTGACTTCTGTCCCTTGAGAACTTTAAGCAATTTTCTTTGCTTTCATCGGAGGAGTAAAAAAGTTTTTCCTTTCACATCAGAAACTTAGTTTACATTCTCCAACAGACGAAGGAAAAAAAAATTACGCTCTTTTTGGCAAAGTTTCATCGCTTAGCAGCTTTTTTTAATGCTCAATACTCAGAGTGTAACGCCTTATAGTTTTAAATGTAATTCAAGCTAGAGAAATTACCTTCTTCAGAAGCAGGGAGAATCTCCAAATTTTAAATCATGATATCCAGAATGTATTTTAAACAAGCAATAGAATGTCTTGCGATGATATACTGAATTTGTAATTTAAATACCGCTTTTTTTACACAACTTAGCCCAAATATATAAGCACAAATATGTTTGATGTTAACCCTTTTGTTACTATGTCTAATCTCTGTAATGAAATTCTGTTACACATCTAATCTATAATCTTCGTAATCAACTACGTTTAACATATTCTCTGTTCAAAAATTGTCAGTGTTCCCTAACGCTGCACAAATGTGTCCGAGTTAGGTGTTTTTGGACTATTAAACAATTAAAACTGCTTTGAAACTAATAAAAAACCATTTTTCGTTTATATTTTTATGTATTTTCGTAGAATAGACTTATGAGGATTTAGTTTTAAAAATTTAAGTAAATTGCTTTAAATGAAATGTATATAGTATTACTTGCATTAATGCACGGCTCATTAATCCACAAAAAAATTGTACTCTTGAAATTGTTACTCTGTAAGCAAATTTTTTCGCACTCACTGTAACGAAATCAATTTTCATCCGATTAAAATAAAATAAAAATATTTTTACTGATTGAATGATAAAATCTTAATTAAGAGGAAATATAATTTTTGAAAATTTGAGTAATTTGTAAAAAAAATTGTCTTGAAAAATATCCTTTGAAATAATTTCCATAACATATTTAAAAGTATTGGTCTTGCGAACTGAAGAATATCATTATAGTATGCAATGTACTACATGTACTACAGTGGTTTCTGGCTCAAGTCCAGTTTTTTAGAACTAAACTTAATATATTGAATTATTTTTTTTTTCTGTTTTGTAATCCTAAGAGTAAGTGGTGAACTTTATCATGATCAAATTATAAATAAAACCTTATTTCAAAACTCTGTAGAATTCAAATTTCAGACAAAAATTTTCTTCTTTATTTTTTTAAAATTAAAGTTACAACTAAAACTCTATAGCATGTTTAAATTATTTCTTCAATGAACCATTTAAAAAATATTTCCTGAAAGCGTAAAAATATGAAATTTAAGTCGCTGGAAAAATCTGTTACATCTTAACGAAAATCTTTTTCATAAAACGCTTCTTCGAATAATAAATTTAAACCATATATCGATATTTCTACGTAATATGAGTGTACATTTTTCAAATAACGTAAGAAAATGAAGAAAATAGCACACATCTTGGTAAATTACTCTTTGGAAAGATGCCAAAGCAAAGGTGAATGTCACGCCAGCTTTTTCCCTGTATCTCTCGGGGGGAAATAAGGGGGTTAAATGAAAGCGAGATGTGGGGGTGGGGAGAGAGATTAGGGAGGACTTGATATGATAAACCTCTTACCGAAAAATATCTGAAACTATAAGCCACATCGTTCTAAAACCAAACATGCCATGAGTAATTTGAAACTATAAAGTGACATTTTTAACAGTTATTTGTTTGTGAGTATTTTGGAGATTTATTTAAATAGCTATAAGCTAATGAAAATGTAGTTAATATTTAGTTGGACTTAAGGATAATTCTTTGAAACTATAAATCAATTTGAGAAAAATCAGCAAAAATCAATCAATATGTATTATACACATAAATCAAATAGCTAGAATAAATTGATATATTCTGAAAAATGTGTTCTTGTTTTCTGCATAGAGTTAATTTTAAAATTCTAAATAATAATTCATAATTGTTATTCATAGTTGAGAAATAGCTTGTATGTTTCAAATTTTTATTTTAAATTTTAATTGGTTTTATTCAAAAATTTAAACTATTTAATCTTAATTTGTGATACTATGCTATAAAAGCAAAATTTTTTCATCAAAGTCTTTAATCACTTTTTACTATTCAGATAGTAAAACGTCTATAGTGTGAGGAGTTGAAATATTTTTAGTGCAAAATATCAAATTTAAATGCAAAGTATTATAATTTTAATTTTATAATCCATGTGTGTATTGCTTATACTATTTTTTACACCAAGATGATTTTTAGTACTGCAATGTATTCTCTTAAGAAAACGTTTGAAAAATGTATTGATTTTAACAAACATTGTATGTTTTGTTCTAGTTTCTTGAAAAAAAATCAAGATTAGTTAAGAATATAAGCTATGTAAATTTTAGTACAATTTGTTTTCGTTCTGATAAAAATTATCTTTTACAATTGTTTACTTATTAAAAATACAAGTAAATCTCTTGAACGTCTTAAAGGTGTACAATTAACCCTAGAAAATTTCTTTTCCCTCAAAACAATAAATTTTTCAGGAAAATATGAACAAAATAGCACGGAATGGAATTTAATGAAATGGAAAACAAGAAAAACAATAGAATATAAATATTTGTTTTAATTTTAATTTCGAGAAATTGCATTATTTGTGGTCGTTTTTCCTTATTTTGAGTTATTTTAGGTCAAATTAAGTGAAGAATATTATATTTAGCATTTTAATAATTTATGGTTCTGAAATACAGCATGAAACACTGGTTTTTTCTGGGTTAAAGGTAATATCTTCCAAACTCGGCTTACTTTCAAACAATAATGTTCCAAATCAGCACTTACTTGCAGTTATTTAGATCTAAGCGAAACAGTTATTCACTTTTTCCAAACTACTTTTTTGGACTTCACATTTTAGTGCAAATATACAATAATTCCGATCATCCAACTGATTTTTTAGTAACTATTTTATTTTACAACGTCGTTGAACAGTCGACAAAATTTTTTGGGTTTACATGTTCAACTCCGTAGCCTTGTAATTTTGAAACAGAAATGCAGAAGATAAGGGAACTCCTGGATCAAGTATTGGGAGAAATTTGCTTTCGCGGAGGACTTTTTGATGGAACTAACCCGCATTCGCGTTACGTGAAAAGAAAAGCCACAAAAATCTTCCACAGTTAGCCTGACGGAAAAGGGACTAACTCATGATCTGTCAATCACTGATGATACTTTTCGTCATCACTGTGGCCGGTACTAGCCTGATGCGAGATTCGTATCAACCTGCCATCCCTGGGAATCGAAATCGGTTCACCTCATTGGAAGTCGAACGTTCTGTCCCCTGAGCCACCACGTCTCTTTAGTAGCTATTATTTTAAAACCGTCGTTGAAAAGTAGACCCTATTTTATGGGTTTACGACTACTAATGTTCAACTCCGTAGCCTTGTAATTTCGAACCCAATCCAGAAGACAAGGGAACACCTGGTTCAAATATTGGGAGAAATCTGTCTTCGTGAAGGACTTTATGATGGAGCTAACCCACATTTTCGTTACATGGAGAGGAAGACCACGAGAATCTCCCACGGTTACCCTGACTGCCAGGGGGCTATAACCCATGATCTGTCTAAAACTTGAGGATATTTCCTGCCAACACTGTGGTCGGTGCAAGCCGGATGCGGAATTTGTATCGACTGGGATTCGAACCCGGTTCGCCTCATTAGATGGCGAACGCTCTATCCCCTGAGCCATCGTGGCTCTTTAGTAACTATTAGAATGTATTTTTTTATAATTTAAAAATGCCAAAACATAATTTTGGTTGTAATTAGAGCGTCAGAGAAAAATATATATTAATAGGAGGCCGGTGTTCAATCTGAGTCAAACGGTTAACGAAAAATACATGTCCGTTCCTTGCCCGTTATAAAAAATGCATAATCAACATTAAAATTAAAAAAAAAATTTCTGAAAAAATGGAAAGAATTGAAATGAAAAAAAAGCATGGAATGAAAAAAAATTGAATAAAATTAAAATTTCCATGTAAGCAAATAGGGGGATTAAAGGGATAAATAAAGTTTGAACTATATAATTCCCATAAAAATCATCAATCTATCACCAAATCTGACATATACCTTGTCGATACCTTTCACGGGTGTCGAATTTCCCAATCGAGTCACTCTTCGACTGT
The DNA here is from genome assembly GCF_043381705.1 of Parasteatoda tepidariorum. Classification (NCBI taxonomy): domain Eukaryota; kingdom Metazoa; phylum Arthropoda; class Arachnida; order Araneae; family Theridiidae; genus Parasteatoda; species Parasteatoda tepidariorum. Next base: position 47,720,484 of record NC_092209.1, on the reverse strand, counting down.
CATAATTGGCGAAAGGTCTGTGTAACAAATAAATCCATTCTTCCTGTTTACGGAGGAGGGGAAAAACTATGTCATATTTTATATTCAAATCACGTAGTTGGCGATATTGGATTAAAAAGAAACTGTATGACATTATTATTTTTATTATTATTGGGTGGTGAAAGATAACTGAACCTTCATCATTATTACGGTCTTACCGCCTTAGGGATAGCTAGTGGAAATTTTGAAATTGTTTTAATTTTTTTTAAATGTAATATCGGATTTTTTTCGTGTTTTAAACCTTGAAAATTGTCGGATTAGCATAGAAAATTTGGAATGTTTGAAAATGTTTCAGAGATATATTATTTGATAATTGTTCATAATATTGATCCCGCTGATAATGCAATGGATTATTAAGAAATAGTAATCTTTTAAATTGCACAGTTTTATCCTTGCTAATAGAATGTAACAAGTGAAAATGCCGTTTATCTTTTAGAATTTTAAAATGTTTTTATGCCATTATCTGTTTATCAGATAACTAAATTTGATGTTTAGACATATAAAAAAATGGCATTTCTTACGTTTTTTCAAACGTTTGCTTTATTTAGAGTTGTCAATTGCTTTAAAATCTTGAAATTTTAAAATTTTGAATAGGTATATAATTAAAATTTCCTGGTATTGTTTTTTACGTGTCGCAACTAAATAAAAAACTTTAGTAAGCCCAGAACCCGAAGTTATCATTTTTAAATCTAATCAAAGCAATATTTCCCTGAACCGTGACTTAAATTTTATTAATTGCAAAAAAAAAAAATTGTCAATAAGTATTGAAATCGTCAATTAATTTGCATTATAAGATTTGTAATGTAATATAATACTGCATTCCAACTAAAAAAAAATCGGAATGGTTGGCTAAAAGTAACAATTCCTGTTCCTGCAGTTCATTTACGTCACACTAGAGCTGCACAATGGGCTATTGGCGACGATCTGGGATGCATCCCAGATGATGATCCGAAGACATGCCATCACAATTTTGATCCTCTGCAGAGGGGATGGCACCTCCGCTTCGGTAGCCTGACGACCTGCACGCGAAGTCGAGCACTTTACGGTAGAACAGTTTAACGACGACCCATACCGCACACCCTCGGATCCTGCACAGACTGATCGAAATGGTCACCCACCCGCACACTGACCGCAGCCAGTGATGCTTGACTTCGGTGATCTGCTGGGAACCGTGTCTTAACGATCAGTCCCCTACGGGACTAAAAGTAGCAATAAATCTGCTACGATAAAATGCAATATTTGCATTTTGTCTACAAGCTAAGAAAAATAAATTTAAAAATTTAAAAAAAAAATGTTTTTTTTCTTGTTATAAAGAAAAAATAAATGTTATTGCCATATACTATTGCCAGGACAGATTTTTTATAAAATAAAATATGTTCTATTTATAGAATTAAATTCCTTTGAAACACACAAGCAAACATTTTTTTCTTAATCTCCAAGTATTTTACTTTTTTTTCATTTCTTAGTTTTTCATTTATAGCATCTTTCTCCTATTATCACTTTCTACTTAATATTACATTCATGAAAATTTGCATTCTTGATTTTGGTACGAATCTTAGGTTTACCCAAAGAGTCCAATATCCATTGCAAAATTTCGAAGTTATTTTAATAATTTTTGAGGAAATTAAAAAAAAAACCGTTCGGTTTTTTTTGAATAAAATTTTAAATTTAAAAATAAATAAATAAAGATGTAATCTATTTATAAACTGAACTACAGTTGAATTAGAGCAGCAAACGAATTTCTCCAATTTATCAAAGGTGTGTTTTTATTTGTTTTCTAACAATAATAGACTTTACTATCTAATAATGATAAAAAGAAGAAGGATTTCCATTCACGACAATAAGGATAAAACCTTCAGAACAAATTGTGGCATAATTACTTATTACGGACAACGATTCATCAAATCGTTTTCACAGAGTGAAGCGTGACATAAAAATTAAAGTCCCGATTAAAATATTGCCCGAAGACTTGAAAATTCAGTGATTAATTAGACTATTTATTTAATTTCCTTTTAAAAAGAAGGTTATTTAGGTGATTTAATGATATAACAAAATAAATTTAAAAGAATAAATATCTTCTTCTTTTATTAGTTTAATAGATAAATTTTAAAGCTATTTTCAAAGTGAAATAATTGTTTTCTACTCAGGCAAATTTTAAAGAAAATTATATTATTTTATTAAAACTGTTCAATAATATTGTAAAAATATATTTTTTAAGAGATTAAAAGGAGAATACATTTTCTCACCTATTTATATTTTTTAATTAGTAATTTGTTTTAAAAAATATTGTAAAGGAAATTTAAACCATTGTAATTTACATTAACAAATTTTAAATAGAATTAAGGAAAAAAATATTTTTACTAAAATTATTTCTGTATTTGTAATGTCTTTTAAATTTTATATATTCTAAAAACTAAATTCATTTTTCATCCCACGAAAAAAGTCTAAAATTTTATTAAAACTGTATTTATACATACAAAGTAAAAGAGATTTATATGATTTTTGTCAAAGTTTGCGTGATTGTTTAAGGTCTAGCAATCTTTTAGCAAAATTTTCAATTTCTTAAACATTTATTTGTTCAACAACTGTTATAAAAATATTTATTCATGTGCTTATTTTATATGTCAATTTTTTTAATTAAATGTTTCAATACAATTTTGACAACAATTAAAAATGTATTTTTAAAAAAAATCCAATTGAAATTCATATGCTCATTAAGAAATAACAAAATGAGTTTTCAACACACATAGGTGAATATTATCAGTACCATGAAACGTAAAATTATTGCAACTAACACTTTTTCAATATTTAAGTAATAACAATCAGGATAATTTACGATAATATTTAGAATTTAGACAGCATTAAATTATTTCTCAGTTTCAAAAATAAACAAATTTCATACGTTATCGTAATAAATAATTTTGATATTTCTATTTTTTCGAAAAAATAAATAAATAAAAGATTTCAAAAAATCCTTCAAATTAAGTTCAAATTTCTTTTACTTCTTACTTCCAATTTCAATTTAAACAATATGAATAGTTTTAACTTTTTTCGAAAAAGGCTACACTGTAAAAGAAAATCTTGGTCAAATTCCGGCACCCTTTGTGCATCATCCGCAAAATCCATTTTACATTAAAATCCACACTTACCGTAAAATTTTATATCGTAATTTTTACAGCATTATTTATTTAAATACTGTGATTCAGTGATTTAATTGTAAAAATTACTGTATATCACATTTTTTGTTCCGTAAAAAAGGCCGATATCTATCTATAAAAAAAAGATAAGTGGTTTATTACTACTAGGAGATACTGATCCTAAAAACATAGTTTACTGAACTTGAAGGATGTAAACTACGTTTTACTAATAAACATGCTACTTTAAAAAAAAATATTCTCCACAATAATACAATCATCAAACTAAAAAAAAAACATTTGTTCAAGTTTATTTAACAAAAAACCTAAAATCTGTAAAAAACGTTTTTTTCCGATCCTAAGAAATTTTTCTGCCCTTTCAGTCAATTTCGTTACGAAAAACATTCTATGGAAAAAAGAGCCTGTTTTTTGGTTTATTTTTTTAATTTATCTTCTGTGTGGTTTACCAGGAACAGCTGCTCCGCTCGCGGTCAATGTTGATATGATAGTATAAATAATGCTGTTGGGAGAAAATCTGCTGAGTTATCTTTAGCATTTTCTTGAATGAATTTCCTTTAGAAATTTACAAATAGCATAAATCTTGCGGTTCACATATGGCCATTTTATTTTGCAGTCTTATTAATAGCACTCAAGCAGCGAACAAATACATAGATTAGTTTACAAACTAAACAGCTACGTTAAAAGAATAGCGCCGTAATGATTGAAATTAAATTTGATAATGCATTGATAAAAAAGCTAAGAGGTTTATTTTAATTGATAATTTAAATTCTTATCTATTAGTAAATATTTATTTTAAGTTCCGTCATGGTTTAAATATAAATTAACTGATAAATTCGTTTGTCTTATGTAACACCAAAAATTTTATAGCATTTTCTCTCTATATTAATAAATAAATAAATAAAGTCGTGGCCACCAACATCTTTATTATAAAACGTTTTTGTGAAGCTATAAATTAATATTATTACAAAGGCTATTAGATGAAAAAATATGAGATTTCCTACATCTTAGAAACATTTGTTATTGATGATTACAGTTTCTATTTCATCTTTTTTTGCAAAAAAGATGATAAAGTAATTTTATTTACTCATTCAAATAAGAGGAAAATATTAACACTTTTTTTGCTGCCACGTACTCGTACAACTTAAAATGTGTTATACATTTTATTTCGTTAGAATTTTCAATTAGTTTTTGAGTCATTAAACTGTTTATTTTTGTTTTATCCTTGTTTTTCGATTCAAAGAGGATTGGCGAGCATAGAGGGGTAACCCCTAGCTAGAGAAATTTATTTTTATTCGAAACAAATAAACGCGTTAAAACACATGCTGCATATTTATTTGCCGTTGTTATTCGAATCATGGGTAGAGTTATATATTGAAATAGCGTATCTAATTCTTGTATTGAAGTTCTAAAGAATCAGAAAACTGAAATCCATAAGTATCAATTGATTTTAATTTCAACTTATAAACAAACACATCTGAATTTCCATATCTTATTTTTTAAAAAAAAAAAGGATTTGATTTATTTTATTTAATAGGTTTATTACGAAAATCGAATTTGATGATTTAAACTATCGAGCGGAAACTTATTAAACATTCCGAATCATCTGTTCACATAAATAAATTCAGAACAATAATTATAATTAATGATATGGCTCTATTAAGTGCTTCAATGAATCAGTACCATTTCAGAATAATTCAATAAATCAGTTTGATTCACTGAATCAGTATCTGCAACACAATGGTTTGAATCATCGATTCAGTACTACTCACAAAGAATTTCTATTTAATATCAAAGATATTACACGATAAAGTGATTTTTTATACATGAAAACAATTGACTTAAATCTGTAAATGATAATGACTTATTTCTCATTTATAATTTTAGTAAATTTGTTGACTATTTTAATTTAATACACTCCAAAAGTGTGTAAATGTTTCAACTGACTCAAGAAATCAGAGTCAATATGCTGATTAAATCAATAAATCATTAATTCAATACTAAAATCTCGTATGGAATTTTTTTTCAACTATGCTTCTTGTACTCTCTAAAAGTGTGTATTAACTGATTCTAAGAATCAGTACCAATATGCTGATTTGAGTCAATGAATTATCATTTTAATTCTCAAATCTTGTATTGACTTTCTTTTCAATATAAAATTTTTTGTACTCAAGATCAATCTGAGCCGTGGTGGCTCTGGGGATAGAGCGTTCGCCTCCCAATTCAAGTGAACCGGGTTCGAATCCTAGCGATGACTGGTCGATACGAAATCAACACCTGGCTCGCATCGACCACAGTGCTGACATAAAATATCCCCAGTGGTTAGCAGATCATGTGTTAGAGTCCCATTACCGTCAGGCTAACCATGGGATGTTTTCGTGGTTTTCCTCTCCATGTAACGTAAATGCGGGTTAGTTCCATCAAAAAGTCCTCCACGAAGGCAAATTTTTCCCAATACTTGATCTAGGAGATCCCATGTCTTCTGGATTGGGTTAACTACTACAAGGCCACGGAGTTGAACGATAGTTATCCAAAAATTGGGTCGGCTGTTCAACAACGGTTATAAAATAAAAAAATAAAGATCAATCTAATTATGTTTTCATTCTTTATAAAAAATTAAATTGGCCATTAAAATTTCTATTAGATGTTTCATTATTGAGTAATTACCATTCATCCTGTCTAAAAGTGGTTTTTTTTTAAAAAAAAAAAATCATATTTTCCAGTAGAAAATACTTTTTATATAACCGTACTTTTTTTGAAAAAAAAAACGCTTCTATACAGTTAAACCGAATCTATGAATGGTAATTACTTATTCCGAGCCTATAATTTCAATAACTGTGTTGAACAAGGCCAAAAAACTGTCATTTTAGTTATCCGCCCATCTCAAACCTATTTAAGACAGACGAAGGTAGCTGTGCATAAAAACGAAATCAAATAGCCTTTTTTCATTCTTCTTTCTTTGGTCACGCTCTAATTTGGGGTCTTTCTTGGGAACAAGATTCTACTACAAGCCATTATGGATCGAGAAGAAAAAAAAAAAGACAACAAATATATTTTGGTGCAACGCTCCAATGGTCAACATCGCAGTGACATATAGACATTGTTTTCTCTACAAGAAAAGGAGCATTTTAGAAAAGGATGAGCTGAATCTTAACTACGGTCAATTTTATTTCAAAATGCATGTTTACATATATTTTTTCTTCTTAGAACTGCCGTGTCATTAATAATTTTGACGCAAAAGTATATTAATCCAGTGTTCTTAATAACAGACTGAGATCCTTGACGATGACATAAAAATTAAGTGACATAAGGATGTGCAGCTAGAATAATATAATTTCTGTTCAATGAGCTGAATCTAAGTAATTAATTTAAGTTTTACATGTTTAAGCTGTCATGCGCAGAGAGAAAAGTGTGATCAAAAATACCAGAATGAGGTGAAATTTACCGTATTTCTGGCTCTAGGGGAATACCAAAAAGCACGGTAATTTTAACTAAAGTGCTTTGGTAATGACTTTTGGTGAAATGATCAATAAAATATGGTTTTATTACCATACTGTTCGTAGTAAATGTGGTAAAATTTGATAATTATATCATGACACTTTAGAGAATGGCACAACAACCATTTATTTGGTTAAGCTTATTTTTCAGTTGTATTTTTACTAAATGTGCTGCAATAAGACATATAATTTTGAAAAGGAGAATTTCCTGTAAGCCGGTACTACGCAATCAGAAGAATTTAAAAATTAGTAATTTAAATACCGTATAATTGTTTTTAACTAGAAATGTCAATACATTAAAAGTACAGAAATTTTGCAAGAATTTGATTCTGCGTGATAATAAGCTAGCACAATGTTATTTCAATAAACTTCATAAAATTGAATTATTTTTTGAGCTGCAAAAATTCATTTTTCGAAAACAATGAATTAAAGGTAACCTAAATAAGACTACGAAAGCCCTCTTTTTATCGTTTTAAATCAAATATTCAGTGGAGCACTGTTTGTTACTAAGACATCCTAAATTTATCGTTAAAAATATCGTCACATTTCACAGAACTACTAAACTGATTTAAAAGTGGAACTTCAAACACCTTAAAATTTGAAAAGAATTGACATACATTGTTTTATAAAATAATTTTCTTAAGTGTTTTGAAAGAAAATTTTGATTGAGACATTTTGAAGTATATAATGTCTGCATCAAGCTTTTTAACTCAGTTCGAAACTTATGTATTAATTAACTCTATAAACTCTTATTTTGCTCTGTTTAACGTAAATTGAAATTTTTTTTAAAGCGTTTAACCGTGAAATTTGATTTTGTCTTAAAGACGTTATAGATTAACGCTCTTTTCAAATTTTGGAGAGAATTATAATTCAAATTTATTCAGTGTTCAAATGTATTTAACGTTACAGAAAATTTAAACGATTTTTATAATATGATACAAATTTGTTGTTTGCATTAATATGATGCGAAATTGAAAAAAAAAAAAACTATCACACATCTTTAACTTGATAGACTGGCACTACACGGTAAGAAAATTCTCGGAAAAAATGATTAAATAACAATTTATTTAATTGTTATTTTACCATATTTCAAATAAAACAGCCATATATATAACCATGAATAAGACGGTATTCAAATTAACTGAGAGAAAAACCCTTTATTACCTGCTTTTACCTAATACGGTTAAGCAACCACAATTTTATAGCACCAGCAAGGCCCATTTAATGAAGCCACTTAGTTTCGTCAGATGTGTAGACATTATAGCCGAGAGGGTTAATCTGTCAATCTCAAAACTTGAGTCCCAACTTTGACACTACAATATTTTCTCCATGAAGAGTTTCCAGTGTCTTGCACTCCTCATTTTGTGACCCTGGGCTAGTAGAATGCGATACTCAGATACTCGTATAAATGTCAGCATAATAAAGCTGATAAACTATATCCTGTGTCCAACTAAATTTATTTCTTCTCACGGTTTTGAAACCATGCTAGCTGTAAATAATTAAAAAACCGTATAGTTTTATTTTCATGTTTTTTAACCATACTAGTTGAAAATAATAAAAAAAAAACCCGTATATCTTTGTATTCACGGTTTTTTAACCATCCTAGTTGTAAATGGTTTCAAAACCCTAAAGGTGAAAAAATGTTCTTTACCCGTTAACTTTATTGTTAATTAAATAAATAGACAGCTGCCAGTTATTTTACAATAAATTTTAATGAAAATTGTATTAATGTATGGTTCAACTTGAAAGAAACTATAATACAGTAAGGTTACAGCTGAGTATTAACGTTCAATGTGCCGAATTATGGTTCAATGTTAAAATATTCTTTTTTGTAAGTTTTTTTTCTTTTTTTTTTTAAATTTTTTTCTAGAATATAAAATAACGTCTTACTTTCCCAAAATTCTAGAATTATGCAATGTATGATTCCCTCACATTTAAACAACATATTTTTTTAAAAAATGAGTTAAATTTGTGATTTTTAAGTTTCTTTAAGTAAGTATTCGGTGATTTAATATAAAAAAAAATATATAATACAATATTGGAAAAAGATAACTATATTATTTAAAAAAAATCTTGTTTTAAAAAACGAAGATCAAATTTAGTTACTTCTAGTTGAACTGTTACAATGTAAATATAAAACAGGATCTGTGGTTTCGTATATGAAATAATCATCTTTTGTGTAATGCTAATTGAGGATGTTTTCCGTCTTCCCCTTATACTCAATTTAGAAAGAAACAATAGTGCAACAATGTTAATGATGTTTCGGAAAACATAGCCAAAGGCTCCAAATACATCGCCAAATGGAATCCATCAATGAAATATAAAAATAAAGTAACAATCGGTTATAGGTACGGAAATATAATGAGAAGGAATATTTAAATCCATTCTGATATCTGTTTGCCAATTCAAAAATGACCTCATACTGCCTGACGCATTCTTTTTGGTTCATAATAAACAAGCTATTCAGGAAGCAATAGGCCGTGTTTGTTACTGTGGGTGTTTAATTGCTTGCTTAAAAACCTTGACACTAAAAATGAATTAATTAATTTCAAACCTGATAAGGTTTGAATAATTAACTTATATGAACCAAAGGTTAATTTAAATCTCTCTGAAAATATTATGTCTTTTGTTATTTTTACACGGAAGGAGAGTTGGAGATTTCTGTAGCAAAACAGACCTTATTGACTGTGCCAGTAGACATAGGTATAATTTTATTTGAAAACATTGAAAACTAAATGGAATATCTATATTTTTTTAATAAATTGAGAAAAGTTTAAACTTATTTTTAAACATAAAAATGATGCTCACATGATTGTAAAATAATTTACAATATTTATTAAAATGTAAGCATTCAAATCGATCAAATAAATAAAATTCTGTAAGTCGGAGTTAATGCCTATTTTTTTCCATGCCCTAAAATTGAGTTTATTCTGAGTTCAAGTTGTAGATTTTCACTCTATCTTGTGGTATAGGACACTATGTCCTACCTCAATAAATGGCGAAGTAAGTCAATTAAATAAAACACCATGTCCAACTACCTATCGATGTAAAAAAAACTAAAACCTGTTCTCCTAAGAAAATACATTTTTGTAATATGGTGTTCTTTACCTCACTATACAATTGTTTTTTTTTCCTTCAAAATTTTGGGTTATTGTATATTTCAAAATTGACTTTAAAACATCCATATTTGTTTTAATAAACTTGGATGAAGATATTTTTTCTCTGAAGTGCATGAATTTTATATATATTTCTCAATTCTGGTGTATATTTGCCACCATTTTTGGAGTTAAGGTAAAGTAAAATTTTTTACAGTGTATGTATAGTGCGGCTTTGAGGAGAACTCCTCCAGGCTGAATGTCTGGGGCTGTCTGCTGCTATGGTAACTAGTGAGAGCACATTTCTGAGGGGGGTGAAATGGAGGAAAGAAGGTGTCGATTGTTTTACTTACGACGACCTACACTAAGATTAAGACAAAACTATTCACCCCATACCCCTATTCGAAGTGACCTTTCCTCGTAACCATAGTTCCCGCCACGACGAGAGACGGGAGTCTGGAGAAGTTCTCCTGAAAGCCGCACTATAGTCACAATTTTTAATTTACTTTTCCATTGTAAAAGTTTTATTTATTTATTAATTCCTTTTTATGTGTTTGCTTACTGACAAAATATATTCTTATGTGCATTAGAATGGAATTATAGCTTCATCGCAAAAAAACTATTCACCAATATCGTTTAAAGTGTACAATTTATTAATGAAATTTAACTATATTTAATTTCTGAGCTGCTATGGCTCAGGGGATAGAGCATTCGCCTTCCAATGAGGTGAACCAGGTTCAAATCCCAGGTATAACTGGTCGATACGAATCCACATCTGGCTTGTACCGACCACAGTGCTAACGTGAAATATCCACAGTGGTAGACGGATCATGGGTTAGAGTCCCTTTACCGTCAGGCTAACCATGGCAGGTTCTCGTACCATGTAACCACTCACCTCCAAATGCGGGTTATTTCCAACAGAAAGTCCTCCACGAAGGCAAAGTTTCTCCCAATACTTGATCCAGGAGTGCCCTTGTTTTCTGTATTGGGTTCAAAATTACATTACTGCGGAATTGAGCATTAGTAGTCATAAACCCAAAAATTGGGTCAGCTGTTCAACAACGGATAAAGAATAAAAAATAAAATAAACTTATTTACTTTGCATTTAATTAATTTAAAACTTATTCTTACGTTTTTTAAGATATATAAAAATATTAGTTGAAAATTTTTTTTCCAACGTGTATAATTATGTATGAAATTCGTATTTATTTCAGATTGAAAATTTTCACTAAATATTAAAAATTTTCTCTGAAATTAAAATAGTCTTGATATACACTGTAACAAATCCGGTAAAGAGTATTGAAACCTTAAGTACAGTATAAATAAAACCCATTTTGCGTAAAATTCATTTTAATCATAAAACTTTATAAAAATAATTTAACCAATAATATTTATTTCATTTCAGAGATTCGAAATTTACAATTAATATTACTCTCAAAATTACGGTATATCAGAATTTTTTTGCCGTAATTTGATCTAGAATTTTTTACAAATGTTCGATTTCAGATCCATTATTTTAGTTACCTCAAAACCTCAAACTAAACTTCAAAGTGATGCATGCAGGGTACGCAATTAACACGTGGCATTCTTAGACAGAGTTCCGCTTGTAACGAATGTAATATGGTAGACAATGTTTTTTTTCTTCTTTTTTTTTGTTCCTTAAAATTTTACGGTAAAAAAAGTAATGGCACTCTGTGTTTCGGGTACTTTTTACCTTAATCTGATCTGGGATTTTTCACAGTTTAGGAGTTCGATATCAGATCTATTATTGTCATTGTCAACACCTCTATTGCATGCATTTCCTCCCACTACCTCAAACTAAACTTCAAAGTGATACAGGCAGGGTACGCAATTCCCACGTCACGTGCTTAGATGGTTCCGTTTGTAACGGATGTATCGTGATCGACCACGATCTTCGTGATTCAGAACTGAGAAGTAAAAGAAAAACGAAACCTGCTCTCTGAGCTACAAATGAAATCCCTGAAAGAATGAAAGAGAATATCAGTTAAACATTCGAGGTTTTATCACGTAGACTTCGTGCCAAGTAAGGTTGAGAAGTATAATCCCTTCTTCTTCTGCTATCGTTTGCAACAGAATAGCGTTTGTACTAAAAGAAATGTTCCAGAAGGAAATATTTATTCAATTTGATGAGGGAAAAAGCTATTATGAGATATGCATTTCCGCGTTTGTTTGGTGTGTGTGTCTGGCTTTCTTAATGTATATTTATGAATATATGTGCAAGAGTTAAGTTAAACTACTTTAAATTCCATAAATATTCCATTAAAATAAAGTTTTGATTTTTTCAAAATATGATAAAGGATTTTATATCATTCGAAGTATGAAAAATATGTCTTGCTTAAAGTAATAAAATTACTGTATCGTTATGTAAATGTTGAGGACCATGTTTTTAAATTCAATAAAAAGAAAATTTAATGAATAATTTCGCATTTAAGACATAGAATAAATTGAATTCGAGTGGTTGTCTATTCTTTCTTTGAAATTTGGCTCCATATTATCTTTGCTGGAGCCACGATGGCACAGTGGTTAGGGCATTGGACCAACACCTCCTAGAAGCAGTAAGGCCTCAGCACGGATCAATTTAGTAGTCCGATGTGGCGCAGTTAACTGCGCAGTAGACGAAAAATAAGAAAGTAGTTATTACGTTAGGGGTACTAAGCTGCGCAGTGGTTGAAAATACAAAATATGTCATTACGTTTAGACTACTAAGGGATATTTATGGTAACCCGTGCTGAGGCCTGTTCTTTCTAGGAGGTGTTGATTGGACTCTCATCGTGAAAAACTTGGGTACCATCTTCAGCTATCCAACATCAGATCGATGGTTACCAGATTTCCTGTACCAGAACCAGTGTATCAAAAAATGTACCAGTGTGCAATGCTGACCGCCTAACATTCCGTCGGTTTCACGATTGTAAAGCCTTAATATTTCAATGAACCTCTCTTGCCTAACAGCTCATTGTTGTGGAAGTGCTTTGCTCTTTAATTATCATTCCCTGTGGTCCGAAAAAACGCGCTACAAGTAACAAACCCTACTCTCATCACTTTCTTGTTTCGTAGTTTGCAGTATAATGTGCTACTTTTTAAAAACGTAAGCTACTGAGTTATGAAATAAAAAGAAACTACACTGTAAAAAACTCCGTATCAAATTACGATACTGGTACTCAAGGTGCCAGCACTTTTTACTGTAAGATCCATTATTTCTGGAACATGTTACGAAACATATCTGATATACCGTACTTTTTACAGTACTAATTACTGTAAAATGATTGAATCATTCGAATGAAATAAATTCTACTGTAAGAATCACGGTGAAAATGCATTTCACTGTAGAATGGCATTTGCGTATGATGCATTGGCATTTGCGTATTGCGTACGTAATTTAAACCGGTTTGGTATTTTTGTATCGTAATTTAAACCGGAATTTTTTACATTGCTGTAAAGTAAGTTTTTGATAAAAATCGCTATTTCTTTAAAAAAATAGCTGGTTCATGTACTAAATATTTGTTGTAGCAGGTGATATTGTTTTTGTTTTTGTGACAAAGAGCTTATATTTAACGTTATATATATTATAATCTAGAACATGCAACGGAACACAAAATCTGATATACCGTAATTTTTACAGTAATAATTACCGTAAATTCACTGAAAAACTCTAATTAAATAAATTGTTTCTGTAAAATTAACGATATAATGTTTTACAGTAAAAATGAGTTTTACGGATTATGCACCTTAAGTTCCGGTATCTTATGCCGTAATTTGATCCGGAATTTTTTACAGTGTAGTTTCCTTGCAACTATTTATAACGTTAGTTTAGTAACGTAACAAGGTACAAACGCAATTAAATATTCGAATTTGTCTGAGTGCAAATTTTATACTACTCTATCAGCGGACACAAAAAAGATGTAATTGATGTACTTTACAGAATTTCTTTTTTCAGTTAATTTAAGCTTTTCAACACTAAACACAATCATAAATATCTGATAAATTCTTGACATTTCTTTAAATAAATATGCGTTCTCAAGGAAGGGATGAAAATTTGGAGTTTGAAAGAACAATTTGTTATTACGAAAGAGCAAATTTATTACGAATTTCAAAACAATTTTTTATCTTTAAATATTCAACTTATTTTATTAAGAACACGAGTGTAAATTGAACCCTACAGGAAAATTCGTCTATTATCTTTTACCTTATTCAATTATCTTTTATCTAATAGTAGTTAAGTAATGATAACATTTCGAAAGTAATTTATCAATACATTAAAAAATAGTTGTAGCAGTAGTTAACTACATTCCGAATAAAGTACTTATAGCAAAAAAATATTTTTTTTCCAACACTGTTTTTTTCCAACAATAGGTAAAAATAATTTCACTCCATTAAATCAACATTTTGTTAACCTTCATGATAGTTGTGTTTTTTCCACGCAAGGAAAAAAATTCTGGTAAAATTACCATACTGGATCGTAATGACATTTCTGGGAAAAAAATAATATTTATAGTTAGTGAAATGAAAATAAACTGTATTTAAAACAGTCATTTTGTAATTTTTCCGTTCACACTGTGACGGTTTGCAGAAAATTCTGGTTTTCAAAGTTAGTTTTTATTACTGCACATTTAATAAAAACTCAAGAAACAGTGAAGTAAATTGAACCAGAATAAATGATTTTTAAGCAATGCTGTAAAGTATCATGATAAGATTACCGAACTTTACTAAATTCAATCACATATTATTCAATCAAATTTTCTTGCTAAATTTTAATTTTGCCGAAAGTGTAATTTACCGAATTTGCCCAGTTTTTTGGCGTTTCTATAGAGTCAGAAACGCAATAATAGTTCGTATCTCTTAACCATATTTTTTCTTCAGTATAAGATCAATATGTTTTATTGAACTTTCTCTTGAGAATCCCTTACCAAGAAATATATTAATGCAAAGTTATGTTTAAAAATATAACATGTCACAAAAGTAACAGATATATTATATATAATATATATAATATTGCAAATGGCCATTATATATATCATATAATGTATAGTTTTAAAAAATAATGATTAAAAAATAAATATTGATACTAGTTTTTATCGATTCTATTACGACAAAAATAGGTTAAGATAATAGCCTAGTGTCATCACTCTCAGACACACTTTTGTATACAAGAAGTACGCTCAGGTATAATGCTTCGAATATTAGAAATAAGATTCATGAACATAATGTACTAAACGGGTATGTCTACCAGGTGTAATAAAATGTGAATTCCAAGTAATAAAAGTTCAAAGCATGCACTTAATCTTAAATGCAAATAAAATACTACAGTTGACTAAATTGCATCTTTTTCAATCAAACTTTAAATTTTATTCATCGAAATTTTGATTAAATTAAACGTAAAATCTACTTTTGTTACTTGCGTTTTACTTAATTAAAAAATAAAATGACATTATAGGTTACATTTTATTAATTTAAATATATATACCCTTTCCTTTAATTCAGTGTTTCCCAAATTTATAACAATTGTGTACCCTTTCCAAATTTTTCGTAACGCTGTGTACCACTAATAAAAAAAATGAATCCATTTTTCACTACAAAAAAATTGCACAAAAGTTGAAAATCGCAACTGGCTGTTGGACCCACCAATTATTAACTGCTAACTCTGCAAAAAATAGCCAATAGAAAAATACGTAATCGTAAATTTTCATGGTTAGCTTTGTTTTTAAATAAAGTTTTTTGAAATTTTCGTTTGGTTCAAGTACCCCCGCTAAATTGTTCCCGTATCACTGGGGGTACGCGTACCACACTTTGGGAAACACTGCTAATTAAATTTTTAACCGAACTAAATTTATTCCTAATTTTAATTCCGTGAATTCATTTATATTCTGTTGACATTATCAAACAACTGAAATATAGGATAAGAAAGCAATTTATATCAATTTAAAATGAAATAAATGGACTTTAAACTTTCTGTGTTCATTTTTTCATACATTTGGCGATTTATATCATTTAAAGCATATTAATTTTAGAGCTAATTAAAAAATACAATATTATTTAATGAACAGAAGAAAATAGAATATTCATAACAGTAATTCAAAAGCAAAAATACCCATTTTAAAAACAGGTTATCTATAGTAATGATCAACTTTAGTATGGCCCAGTATATCAGAAAATGATTGTTTTGATTTGAAACAGTAATTAGTTTTAATACAAATAAACTCTGTTGAAAGAGATAGTTTTTTTATCACTTTTCAAATTTAATGAATATATCATTTGCATATTGTCAATTCAATAGACGGAAGTTTATATTACAGTTAAATAAACAAAAGTGAAACGATTTTTTTTGTCTCAAGGACGTATTTGCTTATATAACATAAAATTGATTCACGTACAAATAAAGATTTCAAAACAAACTAAATAAAATAAAAACGGTTAATTTCACTTGTGTAATATATATGTCATTATAACTCTTATAAGGATTTCACTAAAATATTTTGATTGTTTTTACATATTTAAAAAAATTGTATTTCCTCGTTTAAAAGTAAACAATCCCAGCTGTTATTTCAGTTTTCTTGCTGAATTAGAATCGCACTTTTTAGTAGTGGAACATTATTTATGATTAATCCGATCTAATTTAAGACTTAGAAAAAAATTGAGTGTTCCTTAACACGTTGTCGCAGAATTTTTATTAAACAAATTTTTCATAATTTTGTATTCATTTAGGCTAAAATAAGTGAAAAATATTACATTTAGCATTTTAGTAATTTGTGTTTATTAAATACAACACGAATGTCTTTTTCTGTGTTAAAGCCAAAATCTTCCAAACATAGCTCACTTTCAGACAATAGTTTCTCAAATTTTCACTTATTTGTAGTTATTTAGATCTAAAAAATACAGTTATTCATCATTCAATTTTTTCTACTTTAAAAAAATCAAAAATTGATACATTTTTGAGCATGAATTAAAAAAAATTCAATTCGCTTACTTTTTCAGAATAAATTTTTAGATCTTAGAACAAATATAATTCCGATAATCTAACAGATTTTTTAGTGACTATTAGATTGTTTTTAGCAATTAAAAAAATATCAAAATATTCTTTTGCTTGTAATTAGAGCGAAAAAAAACTGTAAAAAGAAGCACGGATATTATATCTCCGTCAAACTGTTAACAAATAATACAAAATCAATATTGAACAGCTAATTTTAAGAGATAAAGAATGTGTTGTATTAGAAACCACACAGAAAGACCCTTCCCAAATAATTTTTCTTAATCGAATTTATAAAATAGTGCATCGGAAAGGAAGTTAGAGAATAGAGTAGCTTAAAGTTAGAGAATAACTTTAAGCTACTCTAGGAAGAAAGTTTAAGAACAAGTTAACTCACTGGAATCATTATCTCACAAAAAAAGGTAGCAGAAAACTATTAACAAATCTATAAATCAAAACACTTTTTCGATTTCATCAGAAAAATGGTTGAAACCGCTTACTTTAATTATAACCAACGTACATAAGATAAGAAAGAAATCGATTTATGTTTATGTAACTACATGCTTAAGATCGATTATGATAGAAACAAATATTAATAAAACTTTAACTGATAAATATATTTAAAAAAATCTCTTTAGGCAAGAAAATTTTTGGATGTTACAAAATCTGGCATTGTTTTGCAAATATTTATTTCAACAATAGAAAAGTAACAGTGTTTTCTTAAGAATCCATATCAGCAAAAGTCATTGGACTGCACCAAATCCTTAAGACTAAGGTAACCGATTGGAATTATAATCTTTCGAAAAAAGATAACAGAAAACCGTTCAAAATATTATACAAATCTATAAATCTGAACACTTTTCTGATTCCATATCTTATGTGCCTCGAAATTTGTAGGGAATGTGATTGCGAATTACGGCAATTGTTACGAATCGAAAGCTATTTGATTCGGACGGATGGATTGTTCACAGTCCGGTGAAGTTTTTGTAACCATTCAACCAAATCGTGGTGAGCTTAGTCAATATTATAAATTCATCTTTTATGCCCATTTGAACTGTATAGCCTACCGTAGATTAGACCTGAGGTCAAATAAATAATCACCCCTTTCATTTGCTTGTGAGATTAGGAACGATGAAATTTGGAGCATTTAAATATTTTGCTTTTGCAACGTGTTTGAAGAAAATTTGTTTATTTTCATTTTAAGCCCGTATTATTTAATCTTTAAATTTCGTTCTGATTTTGTGGTATTATCTTTATGCGATATATTTTATTATAAAATTTTTTGATGAGTATAAATTTTTGCGTGTGTCAGATGGGCTAATTAGTAAGAAAAGCCAAGAAGTCATTAGCCAGAGAGGCTTACATTTAGTTAGAAAATTCAGGAAGACATTAGCCAGATGGGCTTTTATTTAGTTTAGAGCAAATATGTTTTACAGGAATAGAATTAAATAATTAATAATTTAATATACATCAAAAACTAATTTTTCAAACTTGACAGGTACATAGTTATAGACAATCTCTTTGAATGTTTTGTATAGAAATTGTTGTAAATTAGGCAATATGATTAAATGTCCAAAGGATTTAGAAAATATTATTTCATAGGTATGCTAGATTCATTTGGGCAATTAGTTGGTAAACGATATATTCGTTAAAGACGCTGAATGCTGATTTGGTTATATTTTTAGATGCTTTTTCAGAGTTAAATATTGAGTGTGGGAAAAAATTATAGTTCTTTGAAAATACTTTTTTTATTTTATTCTGAAAAGTTCAAACAAATTGGACCTTCTAAACTGAAATGATTAAAAAGTTTTTTTATTTTGAAAACACGAAAATAAATAATGGATGATTATACAGCATACTGTACAGCTCTTTTATTCATTTTACTTTTACATTAATATCACATCTCTTTTTCCATTAAAAATGAAAAATATATTGCGTCAGTTTTTATAATTCTTGTAAATATTACTTTATTCCTTTTGTTTTTAAATATTTGGTTATAATATTCCCTCTAATTTATAACTTTGTTATGAGTGTGCATATGTTTTGTTTAGAAATGAGTTCAGTTGTAACAGGCACTGTTCGACATAATGTAAAAATAGCGGGGGGGGGGGATATTGAGCCAAAGAGTAATTTCAAACAGTTTTCAGATTTTAGTGCTTAACTTAGAGTCAAGTAAATGTAATTAATTTAAAAATTTATAGATTAAGTTTAATTTTAAACAATTATGGGACAATCAATGAACAGCTATGAGACAATCAATATGGGACCAACAATCGGATGCCTGCAAGTGACGTAAATCAGGTTTGACACACACTCGTGACGTCGCTTGCAGGTATCCAATTTCAAATTTAAATCACATGGTTTAACATAATCACTTCACTTACTTCTGGAGTTGTAAGTACCCATTTCAGACAATTAGTTATAGATATATTAGTTTCAGGTTATTAGTTATTCATACAGACAATTATTATATTACTATATATATATAAGTTATAAATTTTTCGGCACTGAGAAATAATTTTTCCGTTTAAAGATATGTAGATGTTAGAGTTTCTTGTTTTCGCGTCTAATTATTATGATATTTGTGTAAACCGTCATTAGTTTTGTTTTCTATTTATTTGAAAGAAGGTATCCACCTTGTTCCACAGATTTTCCATAAACTTTTCAAAATACAGTCCCTGGCGAAATTATTAGACGCACTATAAGATTCTATGCAAAATCTTAACTATCAGATGATACTATACAGTTTTATTGTTTTTACGTGACTGAAACCGGTTCCCACTTGTTTACATACGGGTACCAATTGGTTAAATTAGGCGATATATAATATAAATTCGACAATTGGATAAATTAGACTGTATATTGCATAAATATAGAATATTTAGTAATAATTAGATCAAATTATTAGACGAACTGCTGTTTTTTGAATAATTACATGTTTTGCACAAGTTTATATGCAATAATCTTATATTTAAACATACACATGTAATGTGTTTTTATTTAGGAGATTTTTTATATACATCTTATTTGTATTTATTTTTAACGCATTGCATTACAATGTTAACCAATTGATACACGAACGTAAACAAGTACAAACCAGTTTCAGCCACGTAAAAACAATAAAGCTGTATAGTATCGCCTGATAATTAAGATTTTACATAGAATCTTATAGTTCGTCTAATAATTTGGGACTGTAGAAGCTTAAGTAACTCTTGAAACGAGGAAAGATTGGACATTATGCCATTCGCGACTTCCCTTAAAGACCTTTTAAAAGCAACATGTTTCACAACCCAAGTTGTTAAAACATTTTGCTGTGAAGACACATTCACTATCCATCATGAAAATGTCTGACATGTTTGTAAAAAAGAAAAGGAAAGATATACTAGTGAGCAGAAGTTCTTCCTAATGGGAACATGAGACGAAGGTTCTTCTTCTTTTGAAACCTTCTGAAATATAATACGAACTTTTTTTTTTTCAATTTGATTTATTCTGGAATGTTCTTTGGAGAATGAAACCTTACAGTTGCATACCTTACATTAGATAAAAAATTAAATTAATGCCGCATTTCGGAAAAAAATTATAACTTTCTTGAAATACTAACAATGCATGTATTATGGATTACTAGAGTGTGTTGAACTATAATATCGTTGAAATTTGATAACATTATATGGTTCAGTTTGAGCATTCAGCGCAGAATGGTTAAGTTAAATTTTTTATTAAATATTCCACAGTATTGTGTTAAGTTGAACCTAAATTGTGTAACTCTTGAGATCTTGACTAGAGTCCCCTTGCCGTCAGCCTAACCGTGGGAGGTTTTCGTGGTCTTCCTCTCCATGTAACGCAAATTCGGGTAAGCTCCATCAAGAAGTCCTCCACGAAGGCAAATTTCTCCCAATACTCGATCTAGGAGTTCCCTTTTCTTCTGGATTGGGTTCAAAGTTACAAGGCTACGGAGTTAAGCATTAGTAGTCATAAACCCATAAAATTAGGTCTGCTGTTCAACGACGGTTATAAAATAAAATAAGATACAATCGTTCGACTTGATCGGAAAATGGTTCATTTTATCTCCTAAATAAACATTCTCCAATATTGTGCTAAGTTTAACCTTTTATCGTAACTCTTACATTATTTTTTACATTATATTATATTATATTTCAGCTTGAGAGAAAAATGGTTCAATTTTACTCTTATTATTAAATATTCCCGAATATTGTGCTAAAGTTGAAACTTGCTAACATTAACTCTTAAGTCTGATTACATTATACTGTCATTCAATTTGAACGGAAAATGGTACAAGTTAACTCCTTATTAAATTTTTTCCATTATGGTTTTAAGTTGAATAGTGCTAACATAACTCTTAAGCTTGATTACATTAGATTATCGTTCAACTTGAGTGGAAAATCGTTTAGTTTATCTCCTTATTAAATATTTTCCAATATTGTTCTAAGTTGAATCTTGCTAACGTAACTTATAAACTTGAATACATTCTACTCTTTTCTTAAGCTTGAGAGAAAAATGATTCTATTTAAATCCTAATTAATGTTACAGCACTTATGTACCGTATTATGGTTCAACGTTTCATTGATTTTTTTTCTTGAGTTATGAATTGTTATAACTACAACTGTAAGTTAAAAATTTATACATAAATGGTTTAATCTATTAATGCCCATATATTTAATATGATGGTTCAAAAATGCACCTTTCCACTGCACCTATGGTTAAAATTCCAGAACATGCTAAAATGTACCATGTTTCTGGCTCTATGGAAACACTACAAAGCTTGGTAATATTTTCCGAAGTGCTATTTCAATGATTTTAGTAGAATTAACAATGAAATATGGTTTCATAATTTGCGATAAAATATGGTAAATGTGTTAAAATTTAGTAATTTTATTATTATACTTTAGAGCATGGCATAAAAACCTTTTATTTGGTTTAATTTGTTTTTGAGTTACGTATTTTTACTATATGTGTGGTAGTATAATTTTGAAAACCAGAATAACCGATAAACCGAAATATGAACAAAAAAAAATAATCAAATTAATGGTTCAAATACCGTATATTTTAGGTTTATTAACCCAGAATTATGTATATTCAGCAGAAATGTCATTTCCATAGAGCATGGTAATTTTTTTTAGAATTTTTTTTCGTGTTGGTAACAGGATTTTTTTAGGCACTAATTTTGTTATTAATTTTACGTTTTGTCAAACAAAGCATATATTTAGAATTTGTTTGAGAAAGTAGCACGTTTTATATTTTTATTTTTTTTTATTTTCAATCAAATTTAAAATAGTAATCAAGATTAAGGTTTAGGATAATATATCAAACAGAAGAAAAAATAGTTTTTTTCCATGTCGAAAAATTTGTAGATTTATTTTTTGACAATCAACAAAGGGAGATGATACCAAACGTATTATTTATTTAAGGCTGTTTTATTTCACTTCAGTTGCGCTCTTTTTTCCATTTGTTTAGAGAGAAAATGGACATCGTTTTTCTTCCTCACATTATTTTTATCTATGTCCCAAGGTCATTATGAAACAGATATGAGTAGGAACCGTTAAAAGGTTAAAATGGCTACAAAGCACTCTTTTTTGCAGTCACAGACGCGTTTTGCGTGCCGAAAAAAATAAGTAAGAAATACTTCGTTGCTCATGCTATGTTTCCTAGTTTTACTTTCTAGGCTTAGATGGTAGGATAAGCTCTCGTGTTTTTGAGCCGATTTTTTTAAATTAATTATTTCTTTTTAATAGAAATTTTGGTAATCTGTTATTTAGGAAAAATTTTTTTATGCTTATAATTTACTTGCAAAGGCGAAAATGCAGTGCTGACCAGACGCTACAAACTTTCGTCAATAAAAACAATTTTGATCAGAATTTTTTTTAAATCAAGTTATTTATTTTTAATAGATTTTTTAAAACATTTTAGGCAGCATGGGATAAAATATACTTTTGCAAACAAAAATATTTATAAGCCGATTTTCTAAAAGCAAATTTTTTTAAAGATATTAAGTAGTTTTAAAAAAATTCGGATTAAGTGGAAATTAAGTGGTTTTACAGAATATGGGATAAAACGTTTTTATCCATATTAAAATTAACTCATATATTATTAATAATTGCAACCATAGTAGTTATTATAATAATTATATGTTAATGTAAAAGCTTGATGTATTGTAAGTTATATGTTTTACTGGTAATACCTAGAATTTACCAAGGTGGATTGGTGACACCATGTTTTACAGAAAAGACTTGGTTAAAGGATGAAATTGAATTATATTAAAGCATATTTTGAACATTTACTGAATCACTTTGACAGAAGCTAGGAAGCTAAAACTTAGGATTTCCCAAAATGGTTTGGTAACTCTTATGTTTTACCGCAAAAGCTTGGTAAATGTTTGACCCCCTGAATGTAGCCTCCGTAAATTTCTTTCAACGGTAAATTTCCTTTAACTCTAAAATTTATTTCACGGTAAAATTAGTTTTTATAGTAAAATTGTATTCCGTAATTCTTACAGTAATATTATTTTAACTACAATAACTCAGTAATTTTACAGTTAAAATTACGATATATCAGATTTTTCCTTACGTAAAATTTTGCGTTAAAAATGGATTTTAAAGTGCAAAAATTATTGACACCCTGAGTGGCACCCTATATATCGGAATTTTTTAAAATATTTTACTGGTAAAATTTCAGAATAACTAAACTTCTCGGTTTTACTGTAATATATACATACATTAAAGGAAATCTCATATCCATCAGATATTAAACTGCAAAGATAAAATATATTGCATTTACATAAATGTAATTAATAGTGCTTGTTTGAATACATTTTCATTTACAAATGACAAATCTGTTGTGATAACGTTTCAAAGCAACAGAAAATCAAAATATATTAAAGTAGCTTCTTAAGTTTTGTCCTTCCCATTTTGATTTGTGATTTCTTAATACCAAAATAAAAACAATAATTTCAAGATAAGTAGACAAAATTTTTCATTTACAAAATAATTTATTTCTTAATGAACATCAGGAAATTACTTGTTATTACTGTTATGTAATGTATTTCATCTTTATTTTGCAAATAAGCATTTAAATTCGAAATCTAACGTCCTTTCTACTTTCATTCGAAAATCGCTTCGCCGTAATTGAAATTTAACTCGTAACCCACATTTTTAAGCATCTTTATTCTTCCTACAAAACTTTACTTTTCTTTGATTACTGTTGACGCATTCCTTTTCTCATTTAAAATCATTTTACGGGTACATCACCGGGGCCGCAAATTTCGAAAATTACAAGGTTCCTGTAGAGTATGATTGTCTTTGACCCGAAAGCCTTCTTTTTTAACCAGTACCACCCAAAGCCTCTTCCGTACGCACATTTTCAATGAATGAGTTTTATTTGTTTTTTTCCGTATAAGTTCATAAAATAAATTTCAGTTATTATGTTTCGAAATATGCGTTCATAATGTGAAAAATAACGTGCTCAAGAATTTTTAATTTGTAATTTTCGTGATGAGAGGTTTTTGGTACTCGTAAAAACAACTATCTTTGCATATAAATTATTATCTTAGTGTAGCAACCACATAACTAAGCTACAACAGCGCCACCATGTACAAGGCAGTGAATGCTCAGACTTCGAACTGAATGGACCTTATACTTATTTCTCCTTTTCTTAATTAATTAAATTTATATTTGTTTGTCCGTGTGCTATATGTATATTAAATAAAATATTTGGCACTAAGCTTTTTCCCTTATTTTAAACCCCCCGAGATCTAGCAAGGGCCACATTAGTATAAATATAAAGATTGTAAAACTTCATCATATCTTCAAGTTCTGTAAAAGATGTTTTTCTTTTGTTATTTAGCTGAAATTTCTCTAAACGCTTGAAATAAGTTAGTGAAATTAAAAAAAATATGTAAAAAAATAAAAAATCTATAAGAAGATTACATTTTGGAGGATAATTAGAAATTATATTTTTTACATTTTTAGTTTTCATAAATACGAATTAAACTATTTTGATTTATTGACACATAAAATTTAACTAAATAGGGTTAACAGTTTCATTTACAAAATATTTTTAACTGAGATATTTTTATTAATTTAATTTCATAAGTGTTAAATACAAGACGAGAACCGTAAGATACTCTTACAGTTATCTACACTCAAAAAACACTTTAGCTTTTTTTAAAAGTTTTTTCAATGTTTGGTACAGAAAGTTTTACTTTCGGAATTGACAATATTTAACTTTATCAACATATTTACTTTTATAAAAGAATTCTTAGTTTTACTCTTGGAATTTTCAGTGGGACATTTTTTTAAATTCAATATTTGTACGTTATAATAATAACGTTAACTTTTTACTATATTTAGTTCTTATTTTTAACAAAAAAGATGTAATTTATTCAGCAAAATATTCCTCGTTTTTGAACAAAATATTGCTTTTATAGCTTGAGTTAATCTTCGTAAACATAAAGAAGAATTGTGCTAATTATAATTTTATTGATATAATAATTTTTTTATAAGTATTAAACTGACTGTATTACCGATAAATATTATATTTTAAGTAAATATGTTTTACTTTTTAGCTTTATAGTTAAAAAACATAAACATAGTCAATTTATTTTTGAATTTTATTTTGTTTATTATCAGAAAAGAAATGGTAAATAGCGTGAATGACACTAGAAAATTAGAAACACGACGGCATTATTTTATAAACACATTGAGCTCGTTACATATTTGACATTTTGACAACCAGAAGTGTGATAACTACTAAATGAAAGTAGCATTTACTTCACAAAAGAAAATGTTCTCCTAATGACAGTAATTACCGCCTAAATTCTTAAACACTAATTATTCCCAAGTTATTTAGATTCTGTCAAGCGATAAGTTACCTCTTCCAAAAGACTTAACGCTTATGAATTAAATTGCATTTTAGAAATTGATTAAGGTACATAATTTATAATTTCATTTTAGATAAAAATAAATATTAGTTTTGAAAAAAAAATATTTTTTCACATTTCCGGCAAGTTTAATTACACTGTGGAACATTTTTTTTTCTTTCTGTTACATGCAAGTTTTTAACGGATCTTGAGTATTTTTACATCTCTGATTTTTAATCTGAAAGTGGTTTTTCCCTCCCAGTTGCAATTTTTTAAACGATATTTTCAGTCTATTTTTGCCTAAATGTACATATTTAAACACGTTTTATATAACAAGAAGTCGCGTACATGTAGCAACAAACGCTTAGGGGAGTAAGGGAATATCATTGGGATTAAAATTGAATTTGAACTTATGACCGGAAATGACGTTGTACTCGGCTAGGAACGCTTCCTTGTTTGGAACTGTTTCATATTGTGCTCCAGAACAGTTTATAATAGAAAAGCGCCTCTAATCGAGAAATTTAAAAAAAAATAAATAAAAATAATCTCAGACTTAAAATTCCCACACTCGAATTAGGCAAGATCAAATATTTGCATTAATGCAACAAAACAATTATTCCTTGATGTAATCATTGAGGAAGATTTAATTTATAGTAAAGTCTTTTTAAAAAATTCCATAAATATAGAAAAAAATTGAATAATTTCTGAAAAAACGGATAAAGGTTTTCAGTTCAGTGATTTAGATTTTAAATTCCCATAATCGAATTAGGCACGATCAAATATATGCAACAAAAAATTTGTCCCCGGTGTTATTCTTAACTAAAGAATTTTTGTGATATCTGAGAGAACAAAGTTAAAACAGTTGATTATACCTCGCAGATTATGAAAGTTAATTTTTATAAATCTATTTAAAAAATTAAAAGTAAAATCGTTAATAATAGCTTTATTTACTTTACAAAATGTTTTGCTTTCTGTATTTTTCAATATTTCTTTTCATTCAACCCTCAAGATTTATTAACCTTTTAAGATTTATTAAAATATTTTCTGTCAGATTATGGATGTATCATGCACATTTGAATTCAGGAAGAAAGCTTTGTATTTATTAAATAAATATAATTCCGGGAATGTCAAAAAACTTTCTGTTTTTCTTTTCCAACACATCCGAATAAATTTTCTTTTTGTGTTGCGTGCATATTGGTAGGAATACATTTGCTAAAGGAAAATTGATATTTTGGAATGACATTGACTTTCAATGCACTAAAATTGATCTTATTTAAAAATTGGATGAGATTTTTTTTTCTAAAGAAAATCCTTATTAAAATAAAATTTAAGGCAGAAAAAATTCTGGTAAAATAACCATACTTGTATAATAATCTCAATTCTGTTAAAAAATATAATTCTGATAATAAAACCAAAATATACGGTATTTAAATTAATCATTTTGTAGTTTTTACGTTCGTATAATAACGGCTTACAGGGAATTCTGGTTTTCAAAATTATAGTTCTTATTAACATACATTTCTTGAAAGATACAATCCTAGAAATAAATTTAACTGACTAAATAATTTTCTTACCAAGCTAAAGGTATCATGATGAAACTATCAAATTTTACTTCATTTATCAAGTTTTAACCGCACACAATAATAAAAAAATAATTTATTGTTATTTTTTTCAAAATCATTACCAAAGGGCCGAATTATAAAATTACCGAGATTTCTGGTGTTTCAATAGAGGATAAATATAACTATATTCTGGTAGTTCTGATCATACATTTTTGTCATAGTAAAGATAATTTTGACAATTTTTATCTCATTAAATAAATAATTTCCAACAGGAAAAATAAAAAAAGCAAATGATTCACTTAATCATCTATTTTTATTTTAGTTTTCAAATTTTTAATTATGTATGTTTTTAAATAAAAATATTGATCACTGATTCTTTTGATTACTTGAATCGATTCGATTACTTCATAGCAATAGCTTGAAAGCAGCCCAATATTTAAAATCCAATTTTAACATACTTTTCTTTTTAAAAAATGTAATTGTTATGCTTCCTGATACTTTAGCATTAAACTACAACAACCTGAAAATCATCGAATTTGATAGATATTGAAACAGATGAGCACCTTCAATTTGCTTTAGGCGAGCAGCCAACTTTGCATTGCGAAAAAAAAAAAATGATTCATTTGGTGCGTGTTCAACTAGTATAAAGAGTTTTTTTTTCTTCTTTTCTTGGAGAAAAAAAAACTTAATTAACTCTTAGAGTTCATAAAGATCATCGATATTTCGGTGGAAACAAAACGTTTGAGTGGAGAAAAAAAATAAAATTGTAGGTTTCATGATCAATCTTGAATGGGGACATGATAGTGGTGTTTTTTTCTTAATGCTTCCGACACAGTAACCCTTGTGACATATTTGTTTCGATATAAGCAAGGTGTTTCGGTAAATCCACACAAAGTTTAAAGATTAATGATGATTATTAAGTATTAAGTTATTCTTAATTTTTCCATTTAAAAGCATTCAAATAGTTTGTTCTTTGGTAATGATATGGGTAATGATATGGAAACGCAATATTGTCTTTGTCATATAGTATTATAGAGAATAAAAAGGCATTATCTTTTAGGAATTTTGAATGCATAAAATGGTCTTGCATTGGCATAATTAAATTTCAAGATTGTGGTTTCTTAATATTAAGGAATTAAACAATGCATTAACTTTAAAAATTAAATTGTAGTGAATTGAAATCTGATAAGAAATATAGCACGTAGAATAAAGTATAAGAACGTAATACATAAAATAAAGTAGAGTATGGTAATTTGTATTGAAAGAAGTATAACGTAATAATTCGCATCTTGCTTGATTCAAAAAATTTAAAAAAATTATTTAGCTGTGAAATAGTTGTTTATAGAACATTTTCTGAAAATAATTAGTTTTCTTTTTAGCTTCTTAAATAAAATCATTTTTCTCAAAATAAGATTTTTTTAAGTTCGACTACAATAAATAAAAATCTGTAATAAAAATACTTTATAATTTTAAAAACAGAAAAAAATGTGCTATGTATAAATCCAGTAATAAAATTATTTCGGTAATATTTTGCAATGCATAGCTTAGCGTTGCATGCACCTAGTCCATACTTTTAGCTGAATAAATTACAATAAGTTAATAACATTTGGAATATTCCACACGTTTATATCCGCTTTCCCGAATTTTTTATTCACGTATTCTTTTATCTACTTTTGCTGTTCCACGCATTCTAACTACAACCATGATTTACTTTTATCACCCAAAAGTATTTTTTTAAATGGGGCAACTTTTTTGAATATTGTTTTACAATAATAGCTCAGAAAAATGCAAAATTTGAAAAAAAATTCAAATGCTATGCACAAGCAAAAATTTTACAAATTAAATACCTAGTGAGAAAATACCACAAAACTCTTGAGATTGGATATAAAAGAACAGAATAAATTTTGGAACCTCAAATTATACCTGAATAGTTGAGTTTATTTAAAGGTTAAAAGTGATAGAATTTGTGTGAATAAGTTTTAACGTTTATACTAAAAATTGAAAGCTCTGCCTTTCTTTCTTGCCCTCAAATTTCTGATTAGCGAAATATATAGAATTACTTACACTCATTTAAACTTTTTTCTTCGAAGCAGTTTAAAATCTTGACGTTTTAAATTTCTAACAAAAACATACTGAGAAAAAAATTATGGTTCAAACTACACGGTTAAACTTACCGTTTTTATGGCTCTAAGGAAACACCAAAACGAAGGGTAATTTTACCGAAATGTTTCGGTAATGATTATAGTAAAATCAACAATAAAATATTTTTTTGTAATATGTGTTAAAATTTGGTAAAAGTTATAAATTTTTTTAATTTTGTCATGATACCTTAGAACAGTGTTTCCCAAAGTGTGGTACGCGTACCCCCAGGGGTACTGGAACAGTTTAGTGGGGGTACACGTTCTTATGCGAAATATCTTGCAACAAACAAAAATTTCAAAAAAATGTATTTAAAAACAAAGCTAGCTATGAAAATTTACGATTACGTATTATTCTATTGGGAGTTAACAGTTAATAATTAGTGGTGTAAACAGCCAGTTGTGTTTATTAACGTTTGTGCAATTTTTTATAGTAAAGAATACATTCATTTTTTATTAGTGGTACACAATGTTACGAAAATTTAGAAAGGGTATACGTAAGTCATAAGTTTGGGAAACACTGCCTTAGGGCATAGCATTACAAATTTACTTTTGAAAGGAATTTCACATAACAAATGTATTTTTAAGAGGAATTTTTTAGAAATTTGTGTTTATCTGCAAAAAATGAAAAATTCAACTAATTTTTATAACTCGGGAAGTTCGAAATTTTAATACAGTATTTCATGTACAATTTCGACCCTGTGCAATAAATTCTAAATTAAAAAAAATTCTTGAGTTCTAAGTTCAGAATACTTACACCGCAGAAGTCTTTGAAAAAATTGAACGTTTATAAATAAATAGTTTTGCATTCCAGGTGTTAGGTTTTTAAAATTAAAAAAGCCCCAAAATTGGCCCAGGTGAACACTAAGTTTGCTCAAGGCTTTGAAAAGCGTAAACTAAATATTATTATGTTTTAGTCTCTTATATTTAATACAAATTGAAATATACTGATTAAAAGCAGAAAGAATAAAAAATACGGTATTCTGCTTGTTTATAGCTTTAGCAAAATAAACTAATATTACATAGTCAAGCAAAGCTAAAATAAAAATTATTATACGAGATTTTTTTTTAAATGTTACTAATTACCTTTTCATTTGTTTTTTTTTTTAAAATTTCATTTTCATAACTTTACCATGCCAACAGAAAATTTCAGGAAACGAATTTAAATAAATATCACCGTTTAACTCATTTCTAGCATCGCTATGCTAAATTAAGACAATGAGATCTAAATAATATCTTTATAGGGCAATATAGACTGGATGCCAGCTACCTGTTCTTATTCTAAGTAACGAGCTTTGTTTTCTCCTTCTATTTAACGAAAAATTCACCAGTTGCAAAAAAAAACTATATTATCAGATGCTTTAATCATGAAAATCGTCTGCCGGGTCCTTTTGTTTATTCTATGTTATTTTCGGCATTGTTTTTTCCCGCGCAATGATTGGTTAAGGAGGTCAAGGATAAAAGCTCATCAAAGAATCGTGATTCTTTTATAACAGAGAGTCAATGTTAACCATTTGTTTTTTCTACTTCAAAGAAGCTGATTAAAGGAAGAGTTTTAAATACTGGGTCATTTATACAAAAAGATTAAGATTCTTCAAAGCCTAAATCAATAAAGGTAAAATGTGTTTGTAGATACATTATCTTACTTTATTGAGTGAGCTTAGTCATTGTGATGATGATCCTTTTTTTACTGGTTAATTGTATTGACAATTTCGAAAATGCTGGAGGCTGATTTCTTTACTGATTTAAAGTACGATAGTCAGAAAAAAAACTTAATGTTTCAACTCGTTCTATAGCAGACACTCCCAAACTTATTTATTTCAAATAATAGATTTTTCAAAACAAAATTATTAAAATTAACATAATGTAAAAAATTCTATTTGGGCTAAAGACTGTGTTAAGCAATTTAGGAAAAAAGAGCTCCTTTTTTACGCATGGGATTCCTCACATAATCGTAAAAAGTTCTTGTTTCGCTAGTTTTTTATTATTTTCATTTGTTACATTAAACTTTAATTTTCCTGTAACAAACGCTGTAAGGAATTCTAGATCAAATTACGATAAAAAGTATTGGCACTCGGAGTGCAATATTCGTAAAATTCATTTTATCGCAAAATCCATTTTTACCGTAAAATTTTAACGCTATTTTTACAAAAATATCACAGTGATTCATTGATTTTACGGTATGGTAAATATGAATAAAAAATTAACAGTTTTTCAGAATTTGTATTCTGTAAAATATTACGATAAAAATGGATTTTTCGGTTAAAATTCCTGGCATCCTGAATACCGGTACTTTTTACCGTATGTGTATGTACTTTTTATCCTAAAGTGTTTACCGTATGCCGTGCACCGCAGTATACCCATAAATCTTGTTTTGTACTTATGATGAAAATTTATTCAAAGAACTTTTAAACGCCTTTGAAGAAATGACGTTCATTAGATCATTGACCTCGATAAATTTCAATTTAATATATGAAATATTACTCATTTTGAATTGTTTTATTTAAATTTTTTTAATAAATAAATTCAGTCAATAAACGCAATCTAAACAATTTTATGCCATTAAGGTCATCTGGTACAACATGTTTAAAAGAATTATCAAACACTTACTTCATAAATGTAATACTATTTTATAAAACAAATTGATATTTTCTTGCCCTAGGTGAGTTAAATTAAACACATTTTTAATTTTAATTTTTAATAAACGTTTACACTCTAAAAAATAAGTAAATAAATTAGTACTTCAGTAGGTCGAGTATAATTGTGCTTTATTTTTTTTCTTTATTCATTCGGCAATTATACTTTATAAATAAAATTCTGTAAAAAAAAAAAAAATCTTTTTGTGAAGTGAGTCATCATAAAATGTTTCGCGATTTTTAAACTATTAAGGAATTTTTATTCAGCATACAAGTAGAAATATTCAGATCTATAGTAAATTGCAACTTATTAAAATCTAACGATAAACGATGACGATTAAAATCTAACGATAATAAACGATTAAAATATATGTTTTTCAATCATTAAGCACTTGCATCATAACTGGAATGAATTAACAAATTATTTAAGAAAAGTGAAAATCGTTTGCGTTTTTAAATCATGATACATTTATTCCGTGAATGGTGAAAAGATATTTTACTATTTTATCTAAGCAATTAAAATTTTGCAGTATTTTCTTATTCATTAAAAATGTTTTGCTAAAATGTAGTGAAATATAGTGAATTTAAGAAAAGTGACTAAAATCGTTTGCGTTTTTAAATCATGATACATTTATTCGTGAATGGTGAAAAAGATATTTTACTATTTTATCTAAGCAATTAAAATCTTGCAATATTTTCTTATTCATTAAAAATGAAGTGAAATATAGGGAATTTAAGAAAAGTGACTAAAGTCGTTTGCGTTTTTAAATCATGATACATTTATTCGTGAATGATGAAAAAGATAGTTTACTATTTTACCGAAGCAATTAAAATCTTGCAATATTTTCTTATTCATTTCAAATGTTTTGCTAAAATGTAGTAAACAAACCAATTACTTCTTCATAAAAGTGAAAAATATGTTTGGTTTGACTTCGGCACACAATTATGCACCTGAAAAACGATAAAAAAAGGAAATCATGCTGAGCTCTATTTGTGATGCCGTTTTCCTCGAAGAAATTTCCTCTTCATTGCCTCTTTCGGTTCGGATTTCCTAATGAACTTTCTTACCCTATAGGAGACCTCTCTTTCCTCAGAACTTGAACCCTACAGTCTGTGTCTTTGATCCTCGCTTACGGAGGCGGAACGGTTCCGTAGTTTTTTTTTTTCTTTTCCTTTTTTACCTTTCTTTTTCGTTTCCCCCTTCCGTTTTCATCTTTTTATATAGTGTAGAATAGTTGCAATTCTCTTTTTATTAGTATAGGTGTGCTTTTTTTTTAATTGAAAAGATATTTGTCCTTGTGTGGTTAAAAAAGGGTGGGGTTTAATTTATATCTTAGTTGTTATAAAATTCTTATTTATACTTTATGTTATCTTTTGATTTTATGATTTAAAAAAAATGTGGGAAAGATTTCTTAAAAAAATGGTAATTAAAACTTTAGGCAGATATTAATTCTGATTGCAATTTAATTTTTTAGACTTTCATTGGCATTGAATGAGAGCAAAAAAAGTGTTCTAGAGTAAAAAAGATTTATGATTCATGTTAATTTAATTAGAAATAAATAAGTAGGACTTATACTATTAATTATTTACTCTGCTTTTTACTTTCCTTTTATTAAAGTTTTATATTGAAAATGTTTGGGAAATTTAAAATATATCTTTTTAATGATTTTATGATTTAAAAAAATGTGCGAAAGATTTCTTAAAAAGATGGTAATTAAAACTTTAGGCAGATATTAATTCTGATTCCAATTTAATTTTTTAGACTTTCAATGGCATTGAATAAGGGCAAAAAAAGTGTTCTAGGGTCATAAAGATTTATGATTCATATAAATTTAATTACAAATAGATAAGTAGGATTTATACTATTAATTATGTTTTTATTTTCTTTTTTTTTAAAGTTTTATATGGCAAATGTTTAGGAAATTTAAAATATATCTTTACTAATGCACTGTGTTGTGTCATGCATCAACAGACCCCATTTACCAAATTTTATCAGAAATTATAAACTATATTTTGTTATATAAAATCATATTTTAGCATTACCAAAATCATTAAAGAGTCTCATGGGTAAAAATTACCGACCCTTTAATTTTTACCCAACCATAGTAACCATAAGACAGAAATACTGTAAATTTTACTGCATTCTGATAGTTCGACCTAATTTTTT
The DNA here is from genome assembly GCF_043381705.1 of Parasteatoda tepidariorum. Lineage (NCBI taxonomy): Eukaryota > Metazoa > Arthropoda > Arachnida > Araneae > Theridiidae > Parasteatoda > Parasteatoda tepidariorum. The sequence goes on along the minus strand of NC_092209.1, from coordinate 47,686,344 downwards.
CACAGCGTACAATATCAATAACTCTAACTAATGTCAAAATATTATAAGAATTCAATAGATATTAATTTTGATAGATATCTTTTGAAAGTCTGTACTATACATGTATGTGCTTGCGTTTAGAGGTGATATTTGCGGATTGGTCAAAGAGCTTTTTGACTGACGTATTACATAAAACTTTATAATTCCAAATTTAAAAAAAAAAAAAAAAAAAAAAAANAAAAAAAAAAAAAAAAAAAAAAAAAAAAAAAAAAAAAAAAAAAAAAAACGATTTCTAATGAATAATTTTACCTACTCTAACTCGCATCATTATTCCATGGTGTGAATCAAAACCTTTTAAGGTTTTTGAATCAAATTTATTATCTTTTTATTCGAACTTAATGAAATGCATTGGGATCAGTGTGTATGTGTATTTAAAGTTTCTTTACAAATCGATATGAGGCTAATTGATACCCCAGATTCTTTTACATTAGTATTTTTGTGTTGCGATATTTCACAGCGCCATGTAAAATATTCATTAATAATTAGTTCATTGATACGCCTAGACAGAACTCTTCAGGGATTCTAGAAGGAATTAAAAGAAAATAAATTATCTCGAAAGTCACAGTTGTAGCTGTTTAGGAATACCCATGAAGTAGCACCCTGCATGTAAGAAGGATGCAGACTCTAGAATTTCTGCATAAATTTCTTAGAACAGGATTTATATTGTGCTTCTATTTAAGAACGAATGACAGTTATTTTTTTAAAGTGCATTATAGTGTTATTGATCTCGTTTTTTCAGAATTTAAAGTGTTAGAAACTTTGATACGGATATTCGAAATTTTAAATTGTATTCATTGTGCCACTTATCTATCTATCTATCTATCTATCTATATATATATATATATATATATATATATATNATAAATACATTATTATTATTATTATACGTGATATACAATGTTGAATTTACCTAGTCTAAATAAGATTACCTAGCATTAACAAAAATAAATTTTTATTTAATTTTTAAGATAACTAACATTCTGTAAAACATGTTCTTATCTAAACAAATCAAATACGAATAATTGCTTAATTTGCTTAAAATTTCATTAGAATAAAATGCAAACTGTATATTTCTTTTTAGATACTAAAATTATTTCAGACTTTTTGCAAATAGTTTTTTTTCATTTTTATTTGCATAAAATTTCATTCTTTCGCGAAACTTTTTTTTTCCACGTAAAGAATTTTCCTATCGTGAATGCAAAATACTTTTGAGTCTTCCTAATCAATCATAACTCTTTTGGGCAATAAAAAATAAAGAGATTTCTCTATCAGATATTGTGGAGACTGCGAACCCTGGCGCCTTTTGTCATATTTCTAGATACTCGCCAATCATGAAACTAAAGGAATTCATTGTAGAGGATTTGTACCAGTGTTACGGATCACTTAACTAATTCGAGTGGTTTATGTCATAAATTCGAACAAAGCACTATTATATAGTTGTCTCGATAACTTAAGGCACTGAATTACTCGCTTATCTTTTCATCCACTAAATGATTCACACTTTTTTAAGTGCTTTAGTCTGATGCAATTAAGTAAATATTAAGTAATTCTTTGAAAAATATTTCTGAAAAATGTAAGAAGTCTGAAACATATCAAAAGATATTAAGTTTTGTAGTTTTTTTAAATAGTAAAATTTGAATAAATAAAATATTTTAAAGTTATACTAAAATTAAAAAAAATACTCTGTTACATTATTTTTTAGAATTTATAATTAATAAAATTAATCTAATCAAATTTTGCTAAAAAGAAAATAAGTAATTATTAATAATTTTCGAAGAAATAAACTGTAAAAAAATAATTATAAATAATTTTTTTTGCATGTTAAAAAATCTTCGTAATTGAATAAAAGCATATTTAAATTTACTGATTTATTTTTGGCTGATTATTCTCTAAATTCATTAGCTATCAATAAACTGCGAAATAATAATTATATAAAAAAACAAATGAGAATGTACTGGTTTTGAAAATGATATTTCCAACTAATCACAATTTTTTTTATCAAGGTAAATGAAAAATTCAAATTTACTAGTTAAAATATTTAATATAACGCTTATCTAGTTAGGATGAAAAAACATAGACTTTAACTGGAAGATAGGCTTAAAATGTATGAATTACTTCTTTGAAATATGGAATTATTTTTAAAATATGGATCATCCACTTTCAACTGTAAGCAATTTGCTCGAAATTTGCCTAACTGTAATAAATTTTCGCAAAATTTATTTTCGTGTTATCGGTGTTTTTTTCTTAATTTTTTCTAGATTATATTTGGATTAGAATTAAAATAGGATACATAACGCTTTATATACATGCATATTAAAATTTATTTACATCCAACGTTTTTATTCGGGATTAGATTTCATGTATTTTTAAAATAAATTTCATGTTTTTTTATAGTCCTCTTCACTATTCGAAGTTCTGAAGTGTATTAAACTCTTAAATCGTTCAATTTTGCTGAAACCTCAATACGGTGCTAAATTAAACCATATCATTGTATTTCTTACACTTGATTACATGGTAATATGGTTTAGCTTGAATCAAATCATGGTAAAATTGACAATTTAACAAAGTTAGAACAAGTTCGTGACGAATATAAGATTTAAGTTAAAAATGTCATTTATATACCAATGTTAAAATTTGAGAATGTCCTCATCAGGTGACAACAGCCTTAATAAAATTCAATTGTGCAACAGAGCTTTTCTTCCCACGTGCTACACCACACCCGAACACCGGCATCAACTTAGAAAACGGAACCACGCTGGAAATTCTGCGCTTTGTTTAGTTGCAGACTAGCGTCTAAGAATGAAGCAAGCTCCAATGGTCATTGCCCAGCGTCCCGTGAACGCTCACTGCTGGTCACTCAACCATGAATCCGAGACACGAGATGCTGTCCAGATAATGAAATGATCGCCCCCACTTGTGTCCATCGTTCTCTCAAGAAGTCGATAAGGAATTACTGGGTCAGCAGAATATTCAGCAAGTCCAGTTTCGTGTCACTGGGTTGTTGAAAGAAGATCATTTTGCAAAATAGCAGTTTGATGCTCAACTATTAGCGGGCAACCTTGATTTTTTGAGATAAATGATACAAATTCTTCAAAGTATTTATGTCTTCAGCACGAACTTATTTTTGAATTTGAGGATATATTTAGTTCAATCGTGGTATTTTGATGATTCGAGATTATAAAAGGGGATACTTCTTCTGACTGAGTTTAATACAATAGTAATTATATCGTGATTCATGCCTTTTCTTAAACTTATATTCTTCGAAAAATAAAATTTTTCACTATAGGGTAAAACTGATTGACGTAAACAATGGAAGATAACCTCAGTATTATATTTTTAAATATTTATAAAAATTCATTAATTAATAAAAAAATTTTATTTTTTAGAGAGACACCGCAATTTTTCTTTCTTATGTACATTTAAATCGTAGCTACGGTTTTGCAACTACGCTTTGAAACCATTTAAAAATTACCTTTATATGACTTTTTCTACTGCTCTCACTTTTATTAACATTAATAGATATATAATCATAATAGATATATCTCCCAGTATTAATAGTTATTTATATCTCTCAGTAATTAGACTTTTGAATTCAGGGTTAGGCAAACAACAGTGAACCAAATTCAAATTTATGAAGGAAAGATGACAACCTTAATTATCAAATTAAACTTCTATATAAATGAATGGTCGTCATTTAAAGTTAAACAGCAAAGGCATATGTTTTTTCTAAAAAAATAATCGTTTATAAAAGGTGCTAAGAGTTGGTTGTTGTTGTACGTTATGAGAAGAGGAAATAGCATCGGTAAAAAATACTCACTTAATGATTATTTATCACTTTTTCCTCACGCTTATATTATACAAACATTAATTTACACATTTATCATAATGATAGTCCACGAATATTTTTTAAATACTTCATACAAGTCTTGTGGGATCTACATCGAACGAAATTTTAGAGTGTGTTGAAATTTATAACATACTAATTTGCTGCAACCATGATACGGTTCCAAGTTGAACCATATTATTGTATACGTTTAAGCCAGCAAAACGTTCTCTGCTACGGATACAGCTAAATATATACTCTTGCCTAATTTTTATACATCAATCAAATTTGCTGCAATCTAACTACTGAGTTGAACCCTAAGATACTTTGTCGCATTTCTTAAGCTTGATTGCCCGATACTGTTGTTCAACGTTATCGGGAACATGTCAAATATAAAATTTTATTAAGATCGCTGTAGATTTTGCACGATATTAAGGTTTAAGTGACCGATATTGTTGTTAATAGTTATAAGACAATAGCTTTCAATTTATTACGATTTAAATATTTGTCATACTTATTAAATATATGTACATATAAGACTGTTTGAAAGTTACGATTTATCGTAGCAAAACTAAATTTCGCAAAAACTAAATTTTTCTTTCTTTTTCAGCATGTCTCTTCTATCCTCTGGGGGAGAACAGGAGGTTCGAGAGGGTGGAAGAAAATATTGCAGTCGGTAAGTGTAATCTTCTCTTCTTCAATCGTTTCCAGATCTTCCCCAACACTGCATCCTTATCTATTTTTACTCAGCTTTTATCCTCATACATGTTTTATCACATTTGGTGCTTTTGAGATTTCTTCTGCATTAAAAGAGTCCATTCAAGCACTTGGTTAAATAATGGACCGGATTAAAACCCACTTTGTCGGCTGTTTAGCAAATGTTTGAACTTGTCCATGAAAAGAGTGGTTAAATGCTTATAGGAGTAAACATTTTGAATGAATTTTTTTTATTCATGTATTCAAATACTTTGAAAGAATGCTTTCCAATGAATATTTAATCATGTATAAAATGTAGGATTCTAGTTGTTTACACAGTTAAAAATTCCGGTCCATTTTCTTGTAAAATTCATTTTTACTGCAAAATTTTATACCGCAATTTTTACTGTAATATTTATTTAATTACAGTGATTCAGTGACTTTACAGTAAACATTATAATAAAAATTACGATATATTAAATTATTTGTTCCGTAAAATTTTCGGTAAAAGTGAATTTTACGGTAAAATGTACCGGCAGGTGCTTTTCACCGCAGTTTGATCCAAAACTTTTTACACTTTACTAAGTTTTCAGATATTCAGAATGCTTTCCAATGAATATTTAATCAAGTATAAAATGCAGGATGCTAGTTGTTTACACAGCAAAAAATTACGGTCCATTTTCTTGTAAAATACATTTTTACTGTAAAAATTTATGCCCAATTTTGACTGTAATATTTATTTAATTACAATGATTCAGTAGTTTTATAAAATTTAGGATATGTCAGAATATTAGTTCCGTAAAAGTTTCGATAAAAATGAACTTTACGGTAAAATGTACCGGCAGTTGCTTTTCACCGTAGCTTGATCCGGAACTTTTTACTAAAATATTCAGATTTCCAGAAAAGTAATCTCTTAGATCAATAGAGTTATATTTTATTACTCAAACATTCTCGCAATAAAAAAGTGAGAGAAGTTGAAAATGTTAACAGTATATAGCTGCTTTATAAATTGTTTTCAATCTCTTAATTAATTTAAATTTTGGAAATTATCACTGATATATTTGATCAGAGATTTTATCACATTATTCTGAAAGTAAAAATAGACGGTGATAATTTAAGTAGCTTTTTAAAAAGTTTTTATTAAAAAAAAATCAAAAATGTTCTAACATTTATTTAAGTTAATCAATACTTTACAGAGGAATTACTTTTCAAAGGAAAGAGCTTGTAACAAGTGAATAAAATGCATATTTAATTAAACTAGCATAATTATACAGAACAAAATCAAAATGTGACTTATTATTTACATCGCCGCAAGTCCTTCGTGTATCTTGAATAACAGTGATACACTGTTAGAACTTTCATTCTAAAATTACGGTAAAGTAACCAACAGCAGTCTATCCATCCAATTAATCGTAAATTTACGGTAAAGAACATTTTTCACTATTACGGTTTTGGTAACTTTTACAACTAATATGGTTCAAAAACCAGAATTGTAAAATTATACTTTGAGTTAGGTTGTATTTTCTCAAACGAACCGAATTTGGTTTAGGGAGTTTATTTGGTTGTATCACCAATCGTAAGAGATGAGAAATATTAGACTTTTTTGTTTTAAGCAACTTTATGGTGCTGCCATCTATGCATGAATGAGATTATCGTATTCTATTAGACCAGAGGAATCGAGGAAATATTGTGGTGTCAGAGCTGGGACTCAAACCCCCATTCTCTTGGTCATGAGATGGACAGATTTGTCCTCTTGGCTTTTATATGCACCCAGCTGTAAGGAGTTAAATGGCTTAGTTAGAGTGATACACTCCTGGTTATTTAACCGTATTAGGTGAAAAAAGTTAACAAACTTTTTTCTCACAGTTAACAATTCGAATAGCATCTTATATATATGCTAATTTTACTGTTTTCTTTAAAAATGGTAAAATAACAATTATTTTACCATTTTTAAAGAAATAACAATTAAATAAATTGTTATTTAACCATTTTTTTCCGAGAAATTTTTAACAGGGTATAAAAATGATGAAATACCTTTAAATGAGTAAGATAAATTTTAATTATTACAAAGGAGTTTTTAATTAATATAAAAAATAATGAAATACTTTCAAATAAATTAGATAGCACAGTTCTTAATAATTTTAAAACGAATGTATTAGCTTATCACTCCAGGAAAAAGCAAGATAATACTTATCTGATTCATGCCACACAAGCCGTACAACGTTAATTGATATATTGTTTCTTTTATTTAAAAATAGCTCATTATTCTATTAGAAGTAAAACGTTAATAAACAATAATTTATTCTAAGTAGAACAATTCATAAACAATATAGGTTAGTACACAAACCTTAATTATTTTCCACTCAATTGAAACATTGTGAGCAAACATAAAAACTCAACTTCTAGATTTTTAAGGCGGTTTCAAATATCCTATTATTAGATCAATCTATCTTCTCAGCAGAGATATTTTTTATTGGAAGAAAACAATGAGTTTTGAACATAACTGATATAATCAATGGATGATTTCCGAAAAGAATAATAGTGTAATGGTGTATAGGCGTTACCACAAGGAAGAAACAAAGCGTTTAAAATAATAGGTAAAATTAGTGGTTATTTATACATTTCTTCCTTTGTCGTTTAAGTTTAATTACATGGTTTTATAGTTACATAGTTTTTTATTGATAACGAGGTTCACGGTTGCAGAAATATTCTATTGTGTTTCTTTGGTTGAATTTGAAGAGATACTGATTCAATATTACCATTTTTTTTATATATAAATTTCTTTATGTTAATTTGCTACATTATAAAAAATTCCGGATTAAATTACGGTAAAAAGTAGAACACTCAAGTTGCCGATAGTTTTTACCGTAAAATACATTTTTACAGGAACATGTTAGAGAATAAAAATTCTGTTAAACCGTAATTTTGATAGTAATTATGACAGTAAAACACTGAATCAATCTAATTAAATGAATATTACTTTAAAAATACGGTGTAAAAATTACTGACGATACACCCAAAGTCCCGGTACTTAATAATATCGCAATTTGATTCTAAATTTTTTGTAGTGTACATGTAATTCTTTTTAGTTAGAATTTCTGAATTTGCTTTCCTATAAATACACTTATGTCTCTTTATAGATTATATATTCGTAATTTTATGCCTAACATCACAAATATAATTTTAAAATATTTCTTTTTTTAAGCTCACTATTACCTTAATTTTCCGAATTTATAATTTTTTTTCCAATCTTACTTTTTAATAGTAAAACAATTACTTAATATGTTAATTAATTTTTAAAAAATATAATTGTATTAGTTTTTGTATAATGAGTAATAATGAAGAGATTTTTTAAAATCTTGTTGAAGTATTTTAGAAATTATTTGTATGGATATTTTTAAATAAATATGTTTTCAATGTACATTTGTATATATTTTAATAAAAATCTTACGCTTGTACGCTGTTTCTTTATTAAAATATACAATAGAGCTTTGATATAGTGTATTTATTTTTATTTTTAATCTACGAATAAAATTTTATTTATCGCCTTACTATCATTGAAAATTAATTAGTTTTTTGTTTATACAGGCCACACCCTGTTTGACAACTGACAGTTGAAAAAGCGATGTATCTTACTTTATAGCAAAAATATTGATCTAAAAATCCTTCATTCTAAAATATCCTTTTGAAAATGCAATCAAAATAACTTCGAAATTCAGATCGAAAATGCTGGAAATAACTTCGAAATTCAGATCGAAAATGTTCGAAATAACTTCAAAATTCAGATCGAAAATGAAGAAATGTGTCTAGTTAAGAACAAAAAACAACATTCTTTTAACAACCCTCTTTTTTTCTTTTCTTTTGTTTTTCATGAAATGAGTTATTTCCATGAAAACATTTTTCATAATTGTAGACTATAATATGAAAGCTCTATTTTATTATAGTTTTGTCTGTGCATTATGTTATAACTAGATTGACTTTTTTTTAAAGATTTTCATCAACGTAAACATATAAAATAAATTGTGAATGTTTTTACATGCTCGTTCCCATTGCTGTCATCATTACTTAAACATTTTTGCGAAGAGATATTCAAATATGAGTTTTTGCTGTCATTTTTATGCACCATGGCACCAGTCTCTTTGGGCTTTTCTCTTTTAGTCCGTGTCACACGCGACTAATAAAAGTCATTTTTCCATCCCATTTTTCAAACTATTAAAAAAGAAAATTGCTCCCTGAGGAAATGCTCTTTTCCACAGAATTCTGTGAAAGAATTAACAACCTAACTTTAATGTATTTTTTCTAGAATTTAATCATTTATAAATTATTAAAAGGATTACGAAAAGGAAGATAAGCTAGAGAAGAGATCTCCAGTGATTAATATATCTTTAAATAAGAAGAAAGTTTACGGCGAGGGTAAGAAGATACTCTTTAAAAATCTAAATTTCTCAAAATAGGAGTTTTGACTAATTAGGTTGAAAACTACATTAAGAGAAATTTAAAAACGCATTGGAGTTTCTCTATGCTGTTTATTTGATTAAGTTTTTTTTTCTCTGGCTCATCTATTTTGCAAAGCAACTAGCTGTTAATTTATGCTAAAGGCAAATTACATTTGATACAATTAGTTATTTTTAAATTTCTTTTACAGAACGGGGTTGGAAATCTAGTTATTTATTTTTCTTCGATATTATTGAACTATAGAATAGAAAAAAAAATTTCCTAAGTGAAAGAATTGATTGCGCATAAGTTTTCAGTATAGTGGGGATTTAGTTTGGTGTCTAATTTAAACAGTTGCTTGGATATATAACTAATGATTACAAGAATAACTACTAAAATTTTATAAAAAAATATTTTAATAGTTTATAGTAATTAATTATTTTAATAGTTTTCGCTTTTGTCATTTTTACGTATTATTCAGATTTTGAATTTGAAAATTCATTAAAATGCAATTTTCTTAACTGCATATTTTAACTGTATTGATAACCTCCTAATCGAAATTTTAAATTGATTCAGTTTTAGTTTGTATAAATTTAGTTATTTTTAATAAATAGAATGACATTCAGTCTTCTAATTAGTCAATATTTTTAATATTAACTATTCATTTTTATTTCTTCCTCTTACTTATAATTTATAAATTTTTACCGCTAACTATTAATTATCATGTTACTAATTAATTAACTTACACATTTCTGTTGTTACGATGAAACTTTTTTTTTACTGAAAATTATTAAAAAGGAATTTAAACTTAAAACTAAATCAGTTTTTAAAGTTCTGTCCAGAAAAATTAATATTTTCTGTAATGTCACAATTAATTAAATATTCTTACTAAATTCCCACTAACAACTGACACACAAACTGTTACAATTCTTTAATTATTATTACTAAATTCAGAGTATTTCCCAGTTGCTATAAATATAATATATTTATAGCTCGTTAGAAATATTTTCTTATCGCACGTTCAACTTCTTATGTCCCACAAAAAGTTTGTTTATTTTTTTTAAATATATATGGAAAAAAAGCTTCAAGTAATGTTAAAAACACAGCACACTTACCAAAATATGTTCAAAGTTGAACTCATATATGGCAACGTTACTTTTAAAAAATAACGAGTAAAAGTACAAGTATTTTTAAAAAAAAGTAACGAGTAAAAAGTAAAAAGTTCTTATTTTAAGAAGTAACGAGTAAAAAGTACAAGTAAAAGTACAAGTACTAAACAAAAAAAGTAACGATTTAAAAGTACATTTCTAGGAAATCGAAAATTCAAAGTAACCTAAAATTTTATTGAATAATATTCTTATGTTCTTCAACGTTTTTGCAAAATTGGTTTTATTTATTTAATTATTTTTAATTTTGAAAGTTATGGACATTAATTTACTTTAAAATTCGGAGGAATGTTATAATATAATTTTATGATATAATCGTATAATATAATTTTAAAATCAAATATAATATTAATATCAAACTTGTTATGGATTTGCACTAAAAAGAAATTTTATCTATTGATTTTAATTTTTAGTTTATTATTTTTATTTATTTAAATTACCATTGATTTAAAATTGTTTTACTCTATAGAAACGCGTTTTAAAAGCACAAAACTAAACAAAGCAAACATGGGGTTTCAGATAGCTTTGTGATCTTTGAGCTGGTAAAAAATAATTGAATGTGCAGTATAAGTTGAAACAGAACAGTCTACAGTTTTATTTGTAACAATGGCTAATGCTGAAGTCATGCGAGAAAATCATTTTCCGAGCATTTCTGCCAAACGGAATGATTAAAATTTGTAAACGAATTTTAGTATCAGCGGCTAAATTAATACCTTCGAGTTTTCAAGAGTTAAAATAGTAAAATAGTTTTCAGTAGCACAAATAGTTCCGAAGTTCTTAGAGATTTGACTGGGCGTTGTTTGACAAGGTCGGGCATAAACGTAATTTTAGGAAAAAATGTATTTAGTAAAAAATGTATTAAGACAAAAATGTATTATTAGTGAGATCAAAAAGAAAATTGAAAAACGTAATAACAAAATCCAACAATTTTTATTTAAAATGTATTAAACAAATGCATAAAACTCGAAAATGAATGAAACTAACTTCTTAATTAATATTTTTATTCATTTTGCAAAATAATTGCATTTTGACAGCATTTTTTTAAATTTTTTTTTTAGAAAGCTTACCGAGTTTTAGAAAAAAGTAACGATTTCATTCGACATTTCCGTTACAATTACTTGTACTTTTTCCCAAAAAAAGTAACGAAAGTACAAGTAAAAGTACTAAATTTAAAAAGTAACGAAGTACAAGTAAAAGTACGTATTTTTTACTTGTACCGGCGGTACAAGTAACGAAAGTAAAAGTACTGCCATATATGGTTGAACTACACACATTTTTTTACCTTAAACCATAATATGATTTAAATTTTCTGAAACCATATTTAAGGTGTTAAAAATATTCCCACTTTAATTGAACCATAGTAATATGTTAATCAAGTCTCACAAGTACAATAATTAGGTTTAACTTAACCTCGTATTAAAGGTTGCTGAAATTTTGAACTATATTATGGTTTAATTCGTACCAAAATTTTAAACAGAGCAACCGTAAGTAAATTTATAAGTTTTCATCATTACGTATGGATAAAACTGCGCTTAAAATAAACGTTAAAGCGAATGTAATTTTTATAGATTCCTTAAGAAATATATTTGTGAATTTTTAGGTTTTGCAACAAACGCATAATTAAACATATCCAAATATCTTGAAACAGGAAACTTTTACAAATCTAAATAAATTAGAAAATATTAGATGTTTTCGGTTTAACATTGCTTTTATATGTAAACAATTATATCTTCCGCAAGAAAATATTTTTTTACAAACATATTTTTGTAGTACGAAATTTCATATTACGATCTAATGTTGTTTTATGCCAATATTAACAAAAGTCTTTTTGTTAAAAATATCTCCGCTTAATTTGACATAATTTTTTTTTCTCCTTGTATATTTTCCTTCATTATACGATGTCGAATGCGTTTAATTAACTTTCAAACAATGAAGAATCAATTTTTGATATTAGTTTTCAGAAGAAATTTGTTTTTTTCCCTGTACTGCATAGAAAAAGAACTGTTATATAAAAAAAAACTATTGACTTCATTTATATCCCCAAATTAGACTGTCTTTTGCTAAGGTAAAAAAACCTCGATTATTTATTGTTTAACATGTTACATTGTTTCATGTGGAAGACTTTAAAGAAATATTTAAAAGCTAGATTAATTTCCAATTTATTAGTTAATTATGCATTTAAAAAGGCATTTATAATTTCTTATATTTTATACTTATTGATTATAAATATAACTTTTTCTAAATTCAGAAATATACGGAGAGCTGTAGATAATTTTTTGTTCTAAATAAGATAATATCTTTAAAAGAATATACGTTAATATAAGGATAGAAAGCAAAACAAAAAAAAAATAAAATCAAAATTCTTTATTCTTAAGCTAATAATATATTTATACCATTTATTTCGATTTAATATAAATATATATTTTATGAATAATATTATTGCATTTATTTTAATATATGCTAAAATCTTCATGTAATTTCAGTTTATTACTGCCTAGTATTTTTCCTTCATACTTTATGCCAATATTTGTTTAACTATGCTCTAGCAATTTTTATTTATTATTATATATTTTTTAAAAATTAGTAGGCCTTTAATTTGCTAATTAGCTTTTACTTAATCGGTAAGCTTTAATCATATATTTATGCCAATTATTTCGATTTTACATAAATATATATTTTATGAATAATAAATATTATTGTATTTATTTTATTATATGATAAAATGTTCATGCAATTTCAGTTTATTACTGCTTAGTACTTTTTTTTCATACTTTATGCCAATATTTGAACCATGCTTTAGCAAATTTTTTTTATTTTTATTTTTTTTTTAAAAATATTGGGTCTTTAATTCGTTAATATATGCTTTTAATTAATTGGTAAGCTTTAATAGCTAATCTTATATTCGCGTCAATGCTATATTTAGTATCTTGGCGTTACATGAAAGATTATTCCGATAATCTTTTATTGAAAAATAATTTCAATACGGAATTGATATTTATTTTAATTGCACTTAAAACAAAGCATATAAACCAACTTATTGTGCTTTTTTAAAACTATTTTTATTTCTATAGGTAGTGAAGTGTTTAGGGTTCAAGTATACCCGAGGCATGAGTTCAAACTTGAGCCAGTTGACAACAGTTTGAGTGACACAAATTATTTTAGGGTGGACGGTTTAGATAACACAACCGTCTCTATAAAAGTAGCCAAATCTCTGGAAGACCTTGTAGATAGAGTAAGTAAACTTGTTTGTATTTTATTGATTTTTTCCCCCTCGTGTTTACTACATATTCTTAGAAGCTTATTCATTAAAGGTTGATATAAAATTAAAAAAAAAGAGCTTGACTGATGATAAACAGCTTATAAGTTTAGTTTTACAGTTTATTTATTTTAAAAAAAATGTCTGGTTAAAATTTTTTTTTTCTCCAAAATAAATAAAACATGTCATTTTTTACTGTTCAAAAAGTATTTATTTTTTTAGCAATAATTTTTAAGGACTGCATAATCTATTTAATTATAAAGGTTAAAAATTGGTAAGTAGGTACTTAATTTACGTTGCACTAAAGCTGCACAACATATGTGACTGTCTAGGGAAAATCCCTGAGAATGATCTAAAGACATGTCATCATAATTTTGATCCTCTGCAGAGGGGATGGCTCCTCCGCTTTGGTAGCCCGACGACCTGTAAGCAAAGTCGAGCACTTTACTTTGAGGACCAATAACACGCACCCTCGGTCCCTACGCAGGCTGAACAATAAAATATTTGATTTATAAATCTGGTACAAGTGTCATTAAAATGTTTATATTTGACAGAATTTTGAATAATAATGTTTTTTTCTTAGATGATTATAAAAAAGTAACACAAAATAAAACATTAATTACAACACGGAATTAGCTTTTAATCATTAGGTCGGCATTTTTAACACATTTTTTATACTCTGCTTTATCTATAAAAAATTTTTTCAGTAGGTAACATAGAAAAAAAATCATATTAGTCTTCCTTCATTTTTTCCTTGAAACTTGCTGGCATTTGATGCATAAAGGCCTGACTTAATAATGCTCCCGTGATTTAGATCAATTGAATCACGCATCTCATGATGGTATCATTAGTTTTTTTTCGTGACTTTGATTATAAGTAAAATTAGGTTTTAAATTCATTACATTTCAATGTCGTCGTTTAAGGATATCAAGAAAAAAAACCATAATGGTATGAACTATTATAATGGCCTTATTTCTCACTGCTTTTATGACTTGATGGTTCTCCCTAATACTTAATAAATGATTTATTTTGGATAACAAATATATTGGCAATTTTTAAACTTTTTTAAAGTAAAACTGTAACTTTTAAAGTGTACTGTTTAGATAAATACAATCGATACTATGGTCAAAATTGAAAATTAGTTATTGCAGTCGGTAAGGGCGTCATCCACTCAGCGTGGGGAGAACTGCGATCGTGAGTTCAATCCCGACAATCGGATAAATAATCTGTGACAATATGCAGCAGCATGCTTGTTAAACCTCTCGTGGCTGAAAGTTCTTCTCATTGGTTACGGTATTTAAGATCAGAGTGAAGTGTACCGGCTGACACTATCCGCGTCGGTTTTCAATTTTATTTTATAACCGTCGTTGAACAGCAGACCCAATTCTTCGGGTTTACGACTACTAATGTTCAACTTCGTGGCCTTGTAATTTTGAACCCAATCCAGAAGACAAGGGAACTCCTGGATCACGTATTGGGAGAAATATGTCTTCTTGGAGATCTTTTTGATAAAATTAATCCACATTTGCGTTACATGTAGAAGAAAACCACGAAAACATTCCACGATTAGCCTAACGGCAAGGGGACTCTAACCCATGATCCGTCTACCACTGAGGATATTTTACGTCTGCATTGTGGTCGGTGCAAGCCGGATTCGGATTTTGTATTGACCAGCCACCTCTAGGATTCGAACCCGGTTCACATCATTGGAAGGTGAACGCTCTATCCCCTAAGCCAGTGTTTCCCAAACTTATGTGTACCCTTTCTAAATTTTTCGTAACGCTGTGTACCACTAATAAAAAAATGAACGTATTTTTTACTGTAAAAAAATTGCACAGAAGTTAAAAATCACAACTGGCTGTTGACACCACTAATTATTAACTATTAATTCTGCAAAAAATATCCAATAGAAAAATACGTAATCATAAATTTTCATAGCTAGCTTTGTTTTTAAATTTTCGTTTGTTGCAAGATATTTCGCATAAGACCGCATACCCCCGCTAAACTGCTCCCGTACCCCTGGGGGTACGCGTACCACACTTCACTGCCCTAAGCCATCATGGCAGTATATCCGCGTCGTTTGACTGGGTTCAGAATTTTGTGGCATTTCCACCATGATCGTTAAAATATAGAACTTTATAAAATGGGCCTAGGTACTGGGCCGCGGTTGGGTAAAGTGTGGCTCAACTTGAAAGGGAATAAAGTTGAATTTAATACCTTATTAAGGTTTAAACAAAGTTTTACCGTATAATTCTTCTATATAAACGATATTATGGTTTAATGTTTAATCGATTTTTTTTGCGAGTGCACTTTACTAACCTCAAAGAAAAGATAAGTAGTTAAATGCTGAGTGTAGAAAAGAAGATAATCTAGTAATGTTAAAGTCAGAACGAAAAAGAGTATTATTTCGAAGTACCTAGTAATCAAACTAACTGAAGCACAACCTTAATGGCTTTTAAAAAACGCCTTTTATACGTATAAGTTCTTTTTCAGTAATGCCGTAACGTGATGTTAGTGGCCTTATTTTAAAATAAGATTTAACTTTAAATCACTCAAAGAGACAATATAGATTTTAAAGTGGGTATTTGCTGAAAAGTGTAGAAAAAAATGACGTACTCTGATTTTTTGGTATAAAACTTGAGTTAGTAAAAATTTGTTACTAGAATATCTTGTATGAATATAAGTATACACTTAAAAAAAATTAAGATTTCATTAAAAACTCTTCTAAAGAAACAGATAACACACATTTGTGGTTAGTTATTTTGTGGTGCAGGCATTTGAATAAAACAATGAGGATAAATTCCTCAATGAAAAAAAATATAGATATCATAAAAATAGTAGTTTTTATGGATTAATTTCATTTCAATCATTTTATTATCATGTATGATTTATCATTGATATATGTATTATACGTATATAATATTCCTGTAATATATTATGCAAGTATATTTTGTGTTCAAAACTATACTTGCATTTTCTTTTCAATGTATGGAATATTATTTATATTTGCACTAAATAACATATTGATAAAGGATGAATTATTTTTTTTCAGAGGGATCCACAAACTGTGCTCAAATTTAAACTCACGTGCAAAGGTGGAGTAGGAACAGTAAGTAAACTTTGAAAAAAAAAATCTTTACTCAATTTTCATTTGTCTTAATTCATAAAATTATTTATTCTGATTTATATAGCTGCGACGGGTTCATCAGAAATTCCGCTTCAGTCTTTTTATCGTAATCCTAATTTTTTTATACAGGTTTTTTATAAGTATGAATAAAAATATTTTTAGTAGGGGAGAGTGGGGTCAATTGTAACATTTTTTACTTATATATTTTTAACTAACAAAAAATCTAATATATTATTAGTATTAATTGACAGACGAGTAAAGTAGACTATCCTCTACTAGAAAAAAAAATACCTTATTTTAAATGTTATTATATTAGTTATTAACCATTTTTGACAGTCGTGCACTTGTTACAATTGTCCCCACTTACGGGGTCAATAGCAACAGTTCATAAATTCAACTAAAACATAGTTAATTATACGAGTACATATTATCATAGTTGTGATATATTTTTTTATTGATCAAAATAGTAGTGATATCTTAGGAGTAAAAATAATAATGAGCAGAGACCAAAAGGGTTAAAATTTTAACTTTAAAGGGTTAAAAATTTTAATTTATGATGTGAAAGGTGACAAATAAAATAATGCACATGCAACATAATATAAATGATATAGGAAACTATTGGTGGTTCTTAAAGAGTTAAGTAATGGTTTGTAAACATAAGATTATTTATTTTCAGCTGTTACAATCGTCCCT
>NC_092209.1:47464905-47669083 GCF_043381705.1 Parasteatoda tepidariorum | reverse complement strand
CTATATGTATATTCATATAATTGAAAATATCTTTTGTGATGTAACTCTTTCAAAAGTACATAAAAATGGTTGCCAGCAGGGGTGTACATGTAGATTTATTAAATACACTTTGTGCGCCACCTAGGAGCCAAATCTAGAACTTGACACTCGAAATTTTTGCTCTGTTACAATAGTACCCTGTTACATTTGACCCCACTCTCCCCTACTCTCATTTAGTACTAAGACATTCATTTCAGACAACGATAAAAAAAAAATTCGATTGAATAATAATTATTGCGTGCGTTATATGTCAGACAAGATTGTGGAATTGCCATATTAAAGAATTATGAAAATATGAAATTTAAATTTTATAGCCAACAATTTTTTAAAAAATTTATATAGCTGTTACGGGTTAATTTTTCCAACAATTTAAGCTTTTAAGTTTTAACATACTGTGAGATAAATCTTTCAACTATTGAAAGTCTTATGTTAATGTTTCATTTAATTGAATTCATGCATTAAAGTTACAATGAATGAGTGGATCATTAATGATATTCTATGTTACACATCGTGATTAATATAAAAATTATGGGTAATCAAAATACAATTATGAATGTATATAAAAAAAGATATTTTCTCTTGCTCTGTAATTAGTAAATTTAGTAAAATGTATTGAAAAAAAAAGACTAAAATCGTAATAGGTTTACCATTTTGAATGCACTAGTTCAACTTGTCGTTAATTGAAAAAAAATTTTCTTAATCAAGCTTCAAAAATATTTATACTGCCTACAGTTGTATCTTATTTTCCAACAATTTTATATTTTTAGCGCAATCAGATTTTAACTCATGTCACGGCGTCCTACCATACGAGGTTTATTATCCACTATATAGATAAAGACTAAAAAGAATTTGTCGTTGCATTTAAACTATATGTATTTTCGGCTTACCGATTCTATTGAATCTGTGGTTCGATATTGATATATATTGGATTTTGGAAACACTGATCTAAATAATAATACACATGATTCAATGTATTTGGGAAATGAATACTTTTATATTGCATCGAGAAAGTTATTTCTGAATTATAATAGTTCAAAATTGAAATTAATGCTTAATTGAAATTAAATTGTTCAAATAAATCATTGAATCTATGATTAGATATGGAATTATTATATATCTGCTGGAAAAAAAATCTTTAAAATTATAGTCCTGTATGAAATAACATTTCTGGTAAAGCAAAATCCTAGTAATTCTGGTTAATAAAAAATAAATATATGGTATTTCAACATTCTTCATTTGGTAATTTTATCTTTCATATATAGCAGTTTTCCGAAATTCTGGTTTTTAAGATTATAGTTCTTATTTACCCACATTTAGTAAAAAATACAAAATTGAATATAAATGTAACGAAATAAAAGATTTTTGTGCCACGCGCTACGATATCATGATAAAATTAAAAAAAAAAAAACATTGCAAACATTACAAAATTTCATCACACATCATAAAACCATATTTTATTGCTAATTTTACCGAATTGCTACTGTAAAAAAGTACGAAGCTTTTTGATGTTCCCATAGAGTTAAAAACAAGGTATAGTCTATCATATTATAGCAGTTTTGACCATACACTTTTTCTTAGAGTGATATTCATAATAAAACGTGCAATTCAAATTTCTTGAACCATGCATGACTTAATACCGAGAAACTCTGTTTTAAAAAAATCTATTTTTTTTACTATTATATATTACTGCATTTAAACTTCTAGTTTACACAATGATAAACATAAATTGTTTGCGTATTCTGATTAAATTATGTTTCAGAGAAACTATGAAACAACGTTTAAAAATACGCGTAGCTTATTGCTCAACAAAATAAGCTACTTCGAAAATAAAAAATCACTTTCATTGCAAACTTAAATAAACGTTTTCCCAAAATAAATAAATTATTCGAAATGAAATGTCAGGAACGCTTTTTAATTGCTCATTACGAGAGCAATGTTTCTTTTAAAATAATAAATTCATATCACCTCTTTTCACCAAGAGCTCTATTCAACAGCTTTTCGGCTGAAATACGATTGGTGTAAAACTAGGACGAGTAATAAACGTCTATCACTTTTCAGAATTAAATGAATTTATGTTTCTGATTCGGCCGCCAAAATTGCCATTCGGTCCGAGAAAATTAATTAAGTAACGCAAGCTATGTGACTTTCTATGTACTATTGCCGGCAGCTCTCCTATATCGAGTTTTGTTTAAGGCTAATAATAAGTTTGTTTAAGGCAATAAGAGAACAGAATAGCAATTTGTTCATTCTTTTTAGTGCTCTGAATTGTCTATTGTAAATAGAATTGTTAAGTAGTAATAAAAAGTAGGATTTCAAAATAACATTGAATTACATTTTTAATATTTTGAATTTGAAACACTTTCACTTTTAATTGATAATTCAGTTTTACCGGGTATATCAAATATGAGTAATGGTGTGAAAAATGTTTTAACGAAAAATATAAGAGAAAAAAAAATTATCTAGTTTTGCTGTGCTGTACTTTGGTACCAAAGATCTTCAACAAATAGAGTATGCCACTGTTAACCCTGTAGGGGACGCTAGGTCAAATGACAATATTTATTTTAATTTCTTAGAATTCGATGTCAACTACTTATAATGGTTGTTATGAACTATTTGCAATGAATTTTATTAATAAGCTTTTGAAAGATTTCGCTCAGTTACAAAGAGAATTAAGCTGTCAAGTAAAATTCAAGCCATTGTGTCGGAGAAATTTCAGTTTGAGAAATATAGAAGAAAATTGTCAGTCTTATAAAATTTTCTTATAAACAGTAAGACTTACCTTTTTTCTTACCCTTATTTCAATATGGAAAACAAAGATTTATCTAACGTAAAAATTATAAAGTTTAAATTTATTAAAAAATTATAAAGTTTTAATTTATTCAAAAATTATAAAGTTTTAATTTATTCAAAAATTATTAAAGTTTTAATTTATTAAAAAACTATTAAAGTTTTAATTTATTAAAAAATTATTAAAGTTTTAATTTATTAAAAAATTATCAAGTTTTAATTAATTAAAAATTTCTCACCATTATAGTTTTTAAAAAACTAGTTATATAGACTATAGTTTTATTTTGTTTTAATTATTTGACAAAAATAAGTCATCGACAAAAAATTTTTTCCATTAAAATCTCTTTAAAAACTTTTACCTGACCCTTTAAATTAAAAAGCTATTGCAAAAGACAATTTTCTTTTTTCTATATAGTTTGAGATGTGAAAGGGAAATTATGTATAAATAACTTTTTCCTTAATAATTCATTTAATTTCCAAATTAGTTAAAAAAAACTAATTAGCTCGTTTATTCGAAGAACATTAGTCTATATATTGCCACCCTACTTCAAACATCGTTTATAAGGTTATTTTTTTCGTAACAAGAGAAGAAACAGGTCGGAGATCTAAAGACAATAGACATCATAGTCTAAGGAACAATACCGGCCATTTTAATTAAAATGGAACAATAGATTGATTTCTTCTTCACTTTCTTTTGTTTTGGTGGTTGATGGATGTTTGAGTGTTTGTTTCTGATCCTAACGATGTGTCATCATTGAATTTCTTCACCTCAAATGTGGGCTTAATAATGTTTACACATATTTAGTTATCCTAAATATGTTTCTAAGTTAGATATTTAGTTTCTAACTATGTGTCATCATTAAATTTCTTTACCTCAAACTCAGGCTTAATCATGTTTACACAAATTTAGTTATCCTAAATATGTTTCTACGTTAGATATTTGATTCCGATCCTAACGATATGTCATCGTTGAATTTCTCAACCTCAAATCCGGGCTTAATAATGTTTACACATATTTAGTTATCCTAAATATGTTTCTACGTTAGATATTTAGTTTCTAACGATATGTCATCATTAAATTTTTTCACCTTAAATGCGGGTTTAATAATGTTTACATAAATTTAGTTAACCTAAACATGTTTTTAAGTTAGATATTCTTTATTGCTTATATAGCTTTTATAATTCGCTGATAATATTATTATTGCCAGTATTTTTGAATTTTCATCCTTGTACGCCTTTAAAACTTTTCAAACTATTCCACTAAACTTCTGGTGGTATTGTTTATTAATTAACTATAATACACACTAAAAGTAGTTTGTGTACTTGCTTTTACATCTATGTGAACTTACATGTGTACCTATGCTTTTGAAAGTAAAACTTTGAAAATCTTTTAGCTAGAGTTAATTAGAGTAATTACTTAGACATGATATTTCTAATTTTCCCAAAGAAAATTTGTCAATTACTCTGTATTTTTGTTTATTGCTAATGTATAAATATTTCTTTTATTTCTTTGTAGGATGAGGCTTTTCTACCTGTAACTGTATACATTCTAGATATTAATGATCATGCACCTGAGTTTCAAAATACACCTTATTACCTAGAAGTAGATGAGGTTAGTATCATTTACCACTGGCTACTTGTGTTATTAAAATATTAAATAAACCTATGATGTAATGTATTATTACTTTAACTACTCTGAAATGATTAAAAATAACAATGCTTATAAACAATTTATATGATGATTATTAGATTGAAAATTATTTGTAACATACTTTAAATTACTTAAAAATCACCATAATTTTTTTCCTAGATTTAAATTTAAAATAAAAACCATGCTTGAAAATAATATGCTATTAAATGATTGATAAAAAAAACTTTTTTTTCAGCTTACACCAGTTGGCCTTACCGTATTTCGTGGTATCCACGCTGTAGATAAAGATAAGCCAAACACAGCCAACTCCGACGTTACCTACTCTATTGTGGTAAGTAAATTTATTCACTTGTTTAAAATTATTATGGACAATGAAGTAAAATTTAAGGAAATTTTTTGACAAGTTATAATTTATTTTTTCATATGTATTGTACAACATTTACAAAAAGCTAAATAAAATAGAATAGCGCATTTTATTTTCCGTAAAGTCAGGTAGTGCAAATAAACTGAACATTTTAGCTTCAAATTTACTTTCAATCACACGAAGATCTTTTCAATCACACGAAGTAAACAAGCAAAAAATTAAGTTTTAGAACTATACTATAGGAATACTCTACTTCTACCTGAAAAAAAAACTAAGGGTATTTTTTGTACAAAGATCATATTAATAGATTAAATAACCAACTCATCCCAGGGGGTATTTGGAGGAAAAAATCGTGCCTTCGCAATGGCTTCCCCCCCCCCAAGAGATGAACCCTGATTGGATATATGCCCAGGCAAGTGACCTTCACATTATAAAATTGAATAGCTAAATAATACATTTTAATCGCAAATCAGGAGTTTGAAGGTTGATTACCACAAGTTGAAAACGCAAAAAAGTCATATAAATTTTGTTCTTACTCTCGAAGATTTAATGTTACTAAATTTTGATATTACTATACAATAAACTTTCGTTATAAAATTTAATAGCAAATTTGTTACGTAACACAAAAATACAAATAAAAGAAAATCTTGTGTCCGAAAAGAGAAAATATGAGCTAAGGATATCCATAAAAATAGTTTGATAAAATTTAATACGGCTATATAATTTTAAAATAATTTAGGTTTAGCTACTGTTGTATAATCTCAAATGTGTTATATAATCTCAAATACTGTTGTATAACCGAAATTTATTACAGGAATTAAACATGCTTACATAATTTACTTATTGTTAAATAATCATACAATTATACACTAGCCATTTAGTTTTTGAACATATATTTGCACTTGATGAAGTAAGAGCTATGATTCAGTATTATAAAATCGAAAAAAACTAGAGTATTATTTCTTGCAAGGAACACATTAAAATTAGCTTCAAGAGTTTCTGCAATACATGGAATATTTTTGCAAAAACATTAAAAAGTTAATAGATAAATAAATTACTAAAAGTGTCTAGGGGGTATCTCCTTTTCCCATTTAAATGAATAATTTTAAGCGAGAGAAAAAATAAAATTGAGAAAAAAATCTACGATAATAGATGTTAGTTAATTGCTTGAAAACTGCCAACTAAAGTTACTCACACCTATTTTCCCTTGTTTTACACCTTGTTGTCATTTAAAATATTATTCTAGAACTTTTCGATACTTAACGAAGAAAACAAATTCTGGTAAAATTACCACACTGTATGGTTATGGCATTTCTTGTAAAATAACCCTGATTATGGTAACTAAAACGAAATTATACGGTAACCAAACCATTTATTTGGTAATTTTTCCGTTCATGTGGTAATGATTTATAGGTAATTCTGGCTTTTGAAATTATAATTCCTATTGTCACACACTTAGTAAAATGTACAAAACTGAAAAATAAGCTCAACTGAACAAATGATTTTTATATCATGCTCTGAGGTATCATCATAAAATGACAAATTTTAATACCTTCGCCAAATTTTATCACAGACTATAAAACCATATTTTATTGTTAATTTTACCGAAATCATTACCAAAGCGCATCGGTAAAAATTACCGAGCTTTTTGTGTTCCTTTAGAGCCAGAAACACGGTAAATCTTACCATATTCTGGTATTTTTGACCATGCTTTTTTTCACAGTGTTTATTGCGTTTTTCTGTATTAAGTAATGCAAAGAAAAATAATTTTTGTGTCTTAAAATTCAGAAACATAACTTAATATTATTTTTATTTTAATATTTTTTAAATTTTTTTTTAGAATTTCATCTGAACGTTGCTATGTAATTTGATGGTTAAAGAAGAACTAACTCATTGTTTTTTGTTTTTTAGGGCGGAAATGAAAATAACTCTTTTGCATTATCTGATCCCATTGAAGGAATATTAGTCGTCAATAAACCTTTGGATTACGATTATGGATCGAGAGAATTTAAGCTTCTTATTCAAGCTTCGGTAAGTGAAAATAGGTTTTTTTTTCATTCGTATCACAAACAAAGGTAATAAAAACTTGTTCTTGAAATTAAATATTTCATATAATATAATGTTAGTATGAATAGTGGTTTTGAATTGTAAGAACATAGTTCAATATTTGATGGATTAGCTAGCATTTATTAAAGTAAATGTTAACTTTTTTTGTATAATAATCGAGAATTTTTTTAAACTTTTGACCGAGGTCAAATATTAAAAAATTCTCCTGGTGAAAATAAATATTCTGCGGAAAAATAAATATATGGATTACTGGTGAAAATAAATACAAATGCTTTATAAATTAAACTACTTTATAGTTATTTTCTTGAAGCATCTTTCGTATCAAACTGGTTTTCAAAATAGTTAGTTTATGGAATAGTTTGCTATTTTTAAAAATTTTTTTGTAACAGTTAATCATAAATGTTGAATAAAATTTTGTCCAAATCTAGCCAGCAATCTTTTAGCGAGCGCTGATGAAGAAATTTACAATTTTCACCATTAATATGAAGAAAAAAAATTTCAATCTGATGATTTTTTAAAAATGAAAATCCTTATAATACTTAAAGTCATTTTGTAACATAAAACTGTCGTTGTTGTTTATTAAAATTGTGATTGTTGCTGCGTCGAATTTAAATTACCATAAAATTCATTTTTGTCATAAATCATTATACCGTAATTATCTGAGTAATATTTATTTAATTAGAGTGACTAAGTGATTTTACTCACTTGTTACTATAATAATTACAGTTCATCAGATTTTTGTACCGTAACATGTTCCGGTAAATTTTTACCGTAATTTATCAGATATTTATTTACACTGTAGTTATTTTACCAAATTAATGTAAAGAGATAATAAAAAAGCATCCAAACAATTGTATCTTTTATATCTGGTCCAAAGTATAATACTGGCGGTAAAAATCTCATTAAAAAACTAATTAAGTCTAAACCAATTTCTTAAAGGATTTCGTTATTTGCATTTTTTAGATGTACAGTATGTAACATTTTAGTGGGCATGTAATTTTAATGTTAGTTTGGTTGGAGGTGTCTAAGATTAATATTGTCCAATGTTTTCATTACTTTTATTTTTCTTATTTTAGTTTAATTAATATATAAATATTTAAGCATCATTCTTAGAGCACACGGACATAATCATAAATATTATGAATGCGGAACAAGATATAATATTCACGATTTCTTTTCTTCTAAACGCGGTCAGTAGGCAAAATCTCAATCCGCGTATCAAATTCTCTAATTATATATTATGCCAACACTGAGACCATCCCTT
The DNA here is from genome assembly GCF_043381705.1 of Parasteatoda tepidariorum. NCBI lineage: Eukaryota > Metazoa > Arthropoda > Arachnida > Araneae > Theridiidae > Parasteatoda > Parasteatoda tepidariorum. Next base: position 47,660,911 of record NC_092209.1, on the reverse strand, counting down.
TAAATAAATACAATTCCCCATCCTAAAGAAAATAAATTCCGAAATGAAGGACAAAGTGAACAATTGATGAAAACAAATCGAAAGAATAAAAGCACATAAAAGCTGCCTGTAGGATAACTTGTTTAATTATTCCAAGAATTTTTTTTTCTTCTACCTAACGGTGAAAACAATAATGAAAGCTCTCTATGGGACTGTGTATGTATTGATTTTTTTTCGTCTTTGGCGCAATTCCTATTATGAAGGACACTATTTGCAAAGCTTATTGTGAAAGAATTGCCGACTTTTTCTGTTTAAGTTTAGTTAAAACGACTTTTATGCACAAATTTCGTCTTAGTTCTTTGTTTGAAGAAGTTCTAATGAAGATAGAATCCTAAGAGAAAACCATTTTGATAATTTGATTTTCTTATCGATTTCAATTTGGTTCTTTTCAAACAAGTAAAACGGCCAATTTTGAGGCTGTTTTTCTGAGAATCTACTCAGACGATTTTCAACTTTTTTTTATTCGAATTCTTTATTTTTAGACTAATTTTATTTTATTCTATTACTTATTTATTTGTTTTTCTTTTTTTTTGTGCGTAACTTCTAAAATTTTGGATTTTTAACATATAAATTGAAGACTAACAAGATATTTTTGTCAATAATAGCTTTGTTTTCTTTTTTGCTCATTTTTACTTGAGTTCGGTGTGGATATTAGGAAGTTTGCTTACAAGTTATTGTTTGTAGAAAAAATTAGAGTGCCTTAACACAAATGGTGGCAACAAACCCATTTAGCATCGAAATTGATTTCATTTGTATGTGATTTTTCCCTCGCTATCTTTTTCTTTTAGAAAAATCATAAAGGCTCAAAATTATTGTTTTAGTTTAACCATAAAGATAAAATAAAACTGAGAATTTTTCAGTGCGTTTATATTTTACCTAAAAAAAATTATTCTCCTAAGATATTATTCCAAACCAGGGCTAGTTCAAAAGTGCTTTTGACCCATGTTTCCAGACAAATTAAACTGTTTTTCAGTTTCCAACTAAAATGGTAGCTTTAAACTAATTAAAGTGTTCTTTCGCAAGGCAAAAATTAATTATGAAGTTGTTTGGTTCAGATACTTGTCAAAACTCTAAACTTATTATAAAAGTATTAAATAATATATCTAATAAAGTTTTCTTGAATTATATTTTATGGAATGTAAGGCTTATTGGCTAACTAGTTTAATGAGGCTATCCAGCATTACGATTACGGGAAGGTGATCGCCAAAATTGCCACCTTCCGGGCAGCACCCCTAAAGACAATCAATAAAAAAAGGGGGACCATCTGGAAGGGTACGAACCACCCTTCCAGATGGTTTACCCCCGGGCAAATCTCAACATGTTTTTTTTCTTTAATTATAATTGCTAATAAGTTATTAAATCCATTTGGTGTCTTGGCGATTGTAGCCAGATCACATAGCGATTGTAGATTTGGTGCGACAGATAACGATAAGGAAATATTTCTAGGATAACTTATAATATAGGTGAAAATCAGACATCAATTGAATGGTGCTTCAAACTATAAAACTTAAAAAGAGGAAAAGACAAACATTGAAAAGGAGACAAAGCACCAGAACATCTCAAAGTTGTTGAATTCATTTACCAGATGAAGATTACCTTCCCAAGAAAATTATACCAATCATGATCTTGGCGAGAGTTAATAATGCAGTTTTAAAAAGAAACTTAACTATTTCATTTAAATAAAGTAGAAAAATAATGCCTTAGATTGAAATCCTTTAAATTAACGGTAAAAAAATTTTAAAAAAAATTAAAAGCTTATCAGAGTAGGAAGTCAATTTAAAAGAGCTGAAAATAAAAAAGATAAATACCGCGACTAGTTACTACTCCATTTCACGTTTTGTCAAAGACCTCGAGATGCACATTCAAGGATAAATATTTCACCAAGCCATTCATTTTTCCAAACGCCCCTTTGGGCAAAATAAAACCTTGAACAGTGATTAAAAATTTTACCCTGACCAGATACTAAAAGCATATATGTTCATCTTTCTTCTTGGAGGAATTATGCTTACTCGTCAGAATTTGAGCATTTTAAGGCCAAGGTCAACTCACAATTAGACAATGATATAAAAAAGATTAAATATTTTATGGAAGTGCTTACAGGATGATAAAAATATTATTTGTTAATGAAATTTGACACGTGTCATTGATCACGCGTTTAAGTAAGCGCATAATTTAAAAATACCATCAATCGGAAACGTGCACGCTTAAATTTTATTCTTATACATGCTATAATGAATGATTTCATTCTTTTTAGCTTCTTCGTTCATAGTTTAAGTATTTGTATAATAGTCTATTATTTATTAGATTTCCTTGTAGAGGGTAATGTGAACCAGAACAGTAATTATTGTTTGATTTTTGAAATTTTTTTTTACAGAATTTGGGATTAAAAAAGCCTTTTTTTGCAATATAAGTGTTGTTTAAAAAGGATTGTTTTTGATGTGACAAACGATATAATAGTATAAAACGTGTAAATAAAGAAAAAATATTTTCATGATTCACTCGATTTTATGATCATCTGTTTATTACTCAAACCAGATAAAATGTGTAGGACTTCAACGTCTAAAAATTTATTTCGTAAAATAAATATTATTTATATAGTATAGTATAGTTCATTATAAATTTGAAATGCAAATTCTAGTACCCGTACGAAAGCTTGCTATCCTCTAATGTTATATGAAACTTTTCTAATAATATCGAGAATTATTTGATGTTATCATTTGAATTGTGATTTATCTTCCTCGATTAATGCAGTAAATTCTATTCTTATCAGGAAAAAAATAGTCATCAAATAAGTAATGTAGAAAAAAGGAAAGATAAAATTTGTGGATTATGTTTAAAAATATAATATCTTTCACTATAAAATTGTAATTAACGAACAATTAAATTTACTTACAAAACTATTTATATTAATTAATATTAGACATATTACGGAATTTAGAAAAGGTATTTTATGAAGTTTAATGGTTATTTAACAGCGATTTTAGACCGAACTCCAACTAAACAATTTATTTAAATTCCTAGTTTGATACTTTAATGCATAAAATGAGCAGATTTATTGCATCCTTATCAAAATGCATAGCAAAAATGTTTGTATTTTATGATTCCTTGATTCTGTAATTAATTACTTAATGAAGAAAAGCTTTGGCGTTGTCATTTTGTTTCGATAGTAATTTAACTAGCTTCTACAGTGGTTAAAAAACAAATTATATTGGAAAATATTTTAATTTTCCACCTTTAAGTGAATAAAATTGTTTGTTTTTTGCACTTTTTTGTACATAGATTGGAATTATTATTTGTAGATGCACAGTAAATGCGGAGAAAAGGTAAAGATAATTTAAAATTTCCCTACTTGGCTACTTTTTTTTCAAAATCTACGCTGAGGCACCTCGAACTTAAATTTTTGGGTGGGGGAAATCTCCCCTTTTGCCGAATGAAATTTCGAATTTGATTGAATCATAAATTAGAGACAACAGTTATTTTTACACATAATAAAGAAACATAAGGAACGGAATTTTTTAAGCGTTCATAATTTTTTTTATTTTCAAATATAAGCAAACAAAACTGCAAAAAATTACAATTTTACTGCGAATAGTTTGCTAAAAATACGATTTTCGTAAATATGCCAAATGACCAGACCAAATTTGCAGAAAAAGGAAAATCTTCGGGAGGTCACAGCGACCACCTGTATACTCCCCTGGTCTATGGTGCGTTCAATTTAATAATCGTAGGTTCATCAATTATTATCGTGGGGTTCAGTGGATTTTAATCGGTCATAACATCAACACACCGACGACATCAGTTTAACAAAAAACAATTATTTAATAACAAACATGAATTTCCATGTTCCGTTCCTGTCTTTGCGCTCGCAGCGCCCTCTCAGTTAGGACGTTTCACCAGTCGATAAAAATCGCTAAGAAGCACGTCTATTTTAGCTGATATATGCTCTTTCTAACACTATATTTTTCTAACGTTTTTTTCGTTAATTTATGTTAATATTCTCCGGACTCACCAACTTTTTATAATGAACTTGAAGGGCAAGGTCAAAGAGATGGGACATTAGATATACAGTGTTTTCACTGTTTTCTTTGGACTATTGCCAACTATGAGAATGTAAAAAAAAAATATCTTCCCGTTATTGCCGGAGGCACAAAATAACGGGAAAGTGGTTATAACAGTGAAGTGCGAGTAATTGCTACCCTAAGAGGAGCACAATAACTACAATTATCTAAGGTAATCAATAAATCGATGACGAAATCAACACAATTATATAGAAAACCTCTATATGTAAAATTCCTTGCTTTTATTTCAAGGTTTCGAACAAATATAATCTAGTAGGATATTGATGATTCTTTCTAATTTTGAGAACTGGGCGTTTGCTATCATTTTTTGGGACCTTCATTGACCATTTATTTATAAATAATTAAAGACTTGAAAGATTAACTTCTTAAGTATATAGAAACACTTGTATGTTTTCTGTTGATTTACCAACTGTTGTTAATTCGTTTCCGTAACACGAACCATTTTACCAAGCTTTAATTTTTTTTCTAAGATAAATGTCCTTGCGAAAGAGCTTATACATTAATTTTTTTCATTACTGAAACCTAACATATTTATATTTAATATTTTAATATATAAGCTACAGTTTGTTCAAGGTACTGAATAGAAATTATGAGAATGTAAAAAAGAAATTTAGTCATATGAATAGATAAAACCATTTCAAGGATTTGTGATTAAGATGAGATTAAAAATATTTTCTTTGACATTTCAATCATAGCATAGTTCGAGTTAATCTCTTAAGTGATCTTTCATGAATTAAAAAAAAATATGTATATCTTAATTATCCGTGATCATACAAGTTTGAGTTAATAACATTTTAGTTCGCTTTTTTGGTGCAATTATACAAATGTAAATCGCTCTAACTAAACAAATGTAAATCATTTTAAATTTGTTGCTGAGTTTATGGCAAAATATATGGTTTATTTGTTTTCAATTCTAACATACATTAAAAAAATTTAAATTAAATGATTAATGGAAACAAGATTAAATTTCAAGGAATTTTATATATTAAGCTTAATTTAATTTAAATTAATACTTACAATTCCTTTAAATTCAATCTTTTAAATTTCGATTTAAATTCATTTATAAAAAAAATAATATAATTCTACTTGAAAAAAAGTCCCAAATTCAGTTAATGACTGAATTTCGTTCCTGCTATAATTGACTAAATTTATAAGCCAGTTTTACCATATTATTCAATGATGGAACAGTGCTAAAATTACTTAGGAATAAAAATAACAAGCTAAGAAGTCCAAACTAACGATCATTGCCTTGAAAAAGGACTTCATATGTCTTTTCCAATATAAATAAATCTGCTTTTTTTAAAAATTCATTTAACTTCCCTTTATTTTATATCATTTAATGATTTGTTTTTTGTTAAAACTTTGTTTCATTGTTTTACACGTATTGGATGAAAAATCGATATCTGAAAATAGGAAATTAATACCTGAAAAAGAAGCAAAGACATCAATTTAATAATAAAGAAAATACTAAGAAGATAATGTTATTTGTTTAATATCTGAAATATAAATAAAATTATTAATTACTTTCTTTCCTTAGGATCATGGAAGCCCAGAAAGCAGAAGTTCCGTAACGACAATGACCATTCGTCTGAAAGATTCCGATGATCAAAATCCGATATTTACAAAAGAAATTTATAAGACTCATGTCTTAGAAGCGGCTGCCATAACGGTAAAAAAAAAGTCATTCTTTAAACCATGAAATTTAAATTGGATTTTTGAAGCATAATGTCACAATACAAAATATTTTGTTTTACCTATAGGGAGCAAGAATCAGAGTAAAATTATCCTTAGATCCGCCGATTCATGCCTTTGATCAAGATGTTGGAGTCAATGCGCCTTTGCGATATTCGATAATACACGGTAAGTTACTGTGATTTTTAAACCACCCAAACTATTTTTTATTTTATAACTGGCGTAAAACAGCCAACCCGATTCTGAGGCTTCAAACTGTTAATAACCAACTCTGTAACACTGTAATTTTGAACCCAACCTTGAAGATAAAAGAACTGGATCAAGCATTGATATAAACTAGTCCTCTTGGAGGACTTTTTGATGGAACTAACTATCATTTGCGTAACATGGAGAGGAAAACCACGAAAATCTTCCATTGTTAGTCCATTAGCAAGGGTATTCTAACCCATGATCCACCTTCCACTGAGGGTATTTTGTGTTTGCACTGCGGTCGTTGCGAGCCGGGAGCAGAATTCTTACAACAAGCCATATCTAGGATTTAAACCTGGATCACTTCATAGGGAGGAGAGCACTCTATCCTCTGAGCCACAGCTATTTTATCGTAATATATAATTATATTCTGAGCTGATGAAGTTTTGGTCTAGTTTTTTTTTAAATATTTCTTTAAACTAATTACAGATGTTGCTTGAAAATTACGCTGTTTTTTCAATTTAATTTCTTTATTTTTGCACAAAATTTTTTTCTCAATTTCTGTTGAAATACAATTTTAAAGCTTGAATTATTGTACAGTTTAAATGAAGTACTGCAAGTTTAAAATTTTAGAAACCGTTGGAAAAGGTGAGGTGTGTGTAAATAAGAAGTGCAAAGTCATGTAGAGCTAGGGAATGTCAAGTGTTCAGAATTTTTTGAAAAATTTAGATAAATAATTGAGAAAAAAAGTAAAGATCAGTAATATTTGTGACATAAAAATATCATAGAAACAAAATTATGCTTATTTTAAATATTATCCGAATTTTTACAGGTCCTTACGAACTTGCATTTATGCATAATTAATTATATATTATTTATAAAAAAATAAAATCTATATTATTTATAAGAAATTATGTCATATAATTTTGGATGCAAATCTTTTTTATGTTTGCATAAAATCTAATTTTAATTAAAATGTTTTTCTTAATTTAATCCTACATTTAAAACAATATTTCTTTACGTTTTTTCATTAGGGCTTAGTTTCGTCTTTAATAAAAAAATTTTGGTAGTAAAATGTTTAGAATTCACGATCCTTTTTTCGATTATTTTCGGCCTTGACTATCTGTTTCGAATAATCCGAAAATGCATAAAAGTTTTTATTAAATGTTTTAACCAACCTTGTTCAATAGATAATACTTGCTATACTTTCAATAACAAAACAAATGTATGATTCGTATGTATTATTTTTTTTTTTACTGTAATGATAGCTTTTTAAAGTAAATCAATGTAACTCTTAACTAAAGAATCAGTTTTTGCTGCGAAACGATTGTTATTCAAAACCAATAAACTTACTTATTTTTTAAAAATAACTGTTACTTTAATCATAATGCTTGAATTTTCCTTCAGGTAATGAAAAAGGATTATTTGAAATGCATGATCAGATGGCAGATCTTTATTTAGTCAAAGAAATAGATCGAGAATCATTGAAGAGTCCAATTCTCACTTTGCACATTCAGGTATGATATATTTGTTTTTCATTCAACAATATTATAAAAACTTAGTTTTGGAAATCATTATTATACGTGGTTTGTTTCCACATATGGAATTTTAAGATAAAGTTTGCCTTGTTTTAAGTTTAAAATGATGGGTATTTTTAAGATTATTCATTAAATCATGTGTTCCAAAACCAAAAAACATCCTTGTTTAAAATAATGAAAGCAAAATCAGCTTTCAAGCCCAAAATATACCACATTGGTAAAAAGAATAAAAATTAAGTAAAATAAATAAGTGGATTAAAGTTAGAGAAAAACTATAAAAAATTTAAATTTTTTTTTTTTTTTTTTTTGCATTTAAAAATTAATAAACTAAAAAAATAAATGAAGGAAAAGGACATATTAAATTTGTATAAATTTTGTATTTTTTTCTTTGATTGCTTGAAGGATTTACTTTCATATTTTAAATACAAACTAAACAGTATCTTATTAAATTCCAAATTTATGTAACTAATAGACTATATGAAGAATAGTTTGCTTTTCTAACAAATTTTAATTTTACACTTCCTTTAACTTAAGATATGTAAAATTAAAATGAAGTAAGATATGATAAAAATTGAAGTCCAAATTCTACAAATGATAGATATCAACAAATTCAATAAATAAAAAAAAATCAATTTTTGACTCTTAAACTCTATACAGTAATGTAAATTTTTGTGATGATATTTGTCGATGAAGGCTTATAAAAACTTAGACAAAATAATTTTAAAGAAAAATTTAAAAAAAAAAATATTTAAGAAATAAATATTATTAGTGAGAGGAAACTAAATATGTATTGAATCAATTCTTATTAAAGACTATTATTTAAAAAAAATTGGAACAGTTGGTTCATTTTAATACAATTCTTTTAACTATTCTTACAAGCAGAAAATTTTAAAAAAATATTCTGTTCATATATAATATTTTAAAACCTTTGGTATTTGTGAGATTAAATATAAGTATTCTTTTTGGCATCTACACGAGATAAATTGAATTAAACAGGTTGATAAATTTAATCTGCTGATATATTCTTGATACAATTCCTAAGTAATAATAAATAACCTTAAATGTTCTGAAATTTAAAACATTTTGAATTTTTAACAGTGATTTTTGATTGAAAAATATTGCTTTCCTTTTGTCTTTTGAAATAGTCAAGATTTGCATTGGTTTCTTTGTGCTGAATAACTTATTTGCAATTTTATTTTACTTTGCATTTTGTTAATTTCATTGCAGATCAGCACTTATTTACAACACGCAGAAATGTTTATTTCAAAGTTTTTTATTTTCTAAAATAAAAAAAAATAAAAATAAAACGGATCAGTTGTTATTCTAGAAGAATCAGCTGCTATTCATTCAGAATTCGTCCAATTTGAATACCAATGCCTTGCAAACGAAAGAGAATGTGATTTATCTACTCGAAAGCTACCAATTTTTCTGGTAGTCTATAATTTACTTAACATAATACATTGACGCGTGAGCCCTAAGCAATTTCGAAAGAGTGTTTCCCTAAGCCCCGAAACAATGGTGACTTTCCCTTTCGCCTAATTCTCTAACTCGGTGACCCATTCTAGATCATGAGCAGATTCAGAAAGTGATCTCATAAAATAACTTCACTGATCGTTCGGAAAGTTACGATCTATAGGTGTGCAATTAAGTATGTTTTATTATCCGTCGTACAAACTTTTATTGATTGATGTATTTGTCAGTGAAGGGATGATTTTAAATGGGGTATAAAACATAGGGTTATTAATTAAAAGCGTCGCAGTTTCATTGCTATTTAAATTATGCTAGAAGCATAAAGAGAACATAAAGAATATGTATTTAAGTATATTATTTGCGCATGGAGAAAAATATACTAGTAAAATTATCGCACTAATTGGTAATGACATTTTTGGTGAAAAAAACAAAAACAATTCTAATAAATAAAACCAAAATATAAGGCATTTAGGCCACTCATTTGGCAATTTTTCCGGTCATGTGGTAACGGTTAATAGGAAATTCTGTTTTTCAAAATCATAGTTTTCATTACTACACATTTAGTTAAAAATACAAAACTGAAAAATAAATTTAACTGAATAAATAGTTTTTATGGCATGCATCATCACCATGATAAAATTATCACGGTATTCCCCATTTACCGAATTTTATTACGTATTATAAAACTATATTTTATTGTTAATTTTCTAAAATAATTGGGAAAAATTATCGAACGTTTTGGTTTTCCCATAGACTCTAGAGCCAGCAATAAGGTAAATAAATTTTAACATATTCTGATAGTTTTGACCATAATTTCTTTTCTCAATGTATAAATTGTTTCAAAATGAATAGAAATACTATTAGCAATTCGCTTAGGAAAAATGGATAATCTTAATAAACTAAGAAAAGCACTATTTGAGTAAAGTTTTTTTTGTAATTAAATCAAATTATTATACCGATGAGACATCTGATGAAAACTGTAATTGTTAAAACAGTATATAAACTTATTTATTCTTAAAAATATTAACAACTGTTTTGCTTTCTTTTACAATGACCACTTTTTTTAAAAAAATAACGAGCACGTGAAAGTGAGTTACGTTGCATTATCAATGTGTATTAAAATTGTATTAATGCGGATGCTTTTTTTTTTAAATTTTAAACTTATATCTTAAAAGAAAAACTCAGGCTTTACACTTGGTGCCTATTTATTAAAAATATTTTTTGTTACGATATTTAAAAATCATTAAAGATTAGAATAATTATTCACAAAGGGTATGCATAAAATAATGGAATTGTTTTTAAATAAATCTAATCGCGAAATTTGGAATATATATTTTTTTTAACACTGAACATTTTCTCTAAACATGTATGTACTTGAATCAATCCTAAACTTTGAAAAATAAAGAGACACTGTTCAAAATAAGTAGGTCTTAAAATTGGTCAAAAAAGGGAAAACCGCATAGGAAGGTAGGTAGTTAAAAATTGTACTCATTATCACAGAATACTCTTATAATTTTAATTATTCCGCAAAATGTGTTCATTTGCTGACATATTTGTCTATGAAGGTTTTTTCTTTCTTCATGCAATATCACCTTACATTCAAATTGAAGAACCCTTTCAGCAATTTATCACTTATTGTCCGATGTAAGTTAGAAAGTTATTGTAAATATTTTAACAAATGTTATTAAAGCTAGGGAAAAAATTCAAGCCAAGTTTTTATTATTATTTTAGTTGCTTTAAGTCATCCGCATAATTTTTAAAAAATGCTGCATCCTAGTCTCCTAATTTTTAAAATATCTCATGATTTATAGTGTTAATACTATTAATATTTCTCATTCCAACAGATGGCGCTCTGCGCTGTAATGTAAAAATTAATTGTTATTTAGATTTCTCTCCGTCATTAAAGCACTAGCGTCATTCCTTTTTTGATATTAAATTTATTTTCTGTTAAAGGCGCTTCATAAATTGAACCCCGAGACCATCGTATTTAATATATAATTATAAATGTTTTGCTTCTATCAATTTGATTTTCAGTGCCTTAGGATTTAAACACAGATATTGAAATAAATTTGCAATTTCTACTACATTAATCAAGTTTGATGTCACATCAAAACATGCATAGTAGGGGGTCGAAACTCCGCATTTCTAAAATGGATTCTCAATGGCATGCAGACGTCAATAACCATGGGATATAGTACAAAATGCTCATTATTAATAATGATCATGAATAATTTTCTGATTCATCGTTTTTGACCTAAATGTACATGCCAAGATAAATATGCAATTTGTCAAAACTAACTTACTTAATTAAAATAAAGCCCTTTAAATGAAGGATTTTGGGAGAGATCATTCGTTTTATGACCTACAATTGATCTAACACTGAGGTCTTAACACAAACGTCAATCATTTTGAATGGCATTAGCTTTACATTTTTTTAACTTCTTAGATACATTGATTGAAGAAATAAATTATTAATTTCTAAATTTCGTGTTTATTCTCATTTTGAAATGGAAAGTAAAACGATTTTGTTACGAAATGGCTTCACAATCGAAGGCTGGAATTGGATTTGAATAAAAATACTTCTGCTATTCTCATTGGAATTCTTAAATGTTCTCATTAAAACAAAACTAAAGTATTATCTTGAAAAACATGTCAAATTGATTCATATGGATTTCATTTCTATTATGTATAACTGAAACTTAATATCTTAATATATAATTTGAAATCAACCGTAGATATTTTCATTAAAATGAGGCTAAAATATTATCATTATAAACAAGCTTAGAAGTTTTCTCACAAGTTTTTAATTATTAAATATTTTAAACAAAAATGACTAGCATAATAACTTATTTGTTGAAAAATAACTGCTTTCCTTATAAATAAATTAGAATTAAAAGAGAAGGTTCAACTGTCAAAAAAAAGAAGCTCCTCTAGCCGATTAGAATTAACTCTGACTCAAATTAAATTTCAAATTCAATATTTTCCAACTAATTCTCTAATTTCATTAGTAGCATTATATAAATATTAGCAAATTGTAACTAATACCTAATTCCTGACATTCGGGATTTAAAATTATTTTGCACACTATCGAAAAATGTATCTTTTTCCCTAGAATAGTAAAGAAATCAGCTTTATATATTCTAAAAATACATCTTATCATATAGAAATTTAGTTTATATTAGAATTTTATACCTTATTGTAAACTAACACAGAAGCGAAAGTGAAACTGAACATCTAAAGTTTTTTTTTCAAGGATCGTAGGTTTTCAATTATTCAGTATTGTTCAACAAAACTAGCCAACATAATACCTTGATTGTTGAGGAAGAACTGCTTCACTTATAAATAAACCAGAATTGAAAGAGAAAGCGCGATTGTCAAAGATACTTTCTCTAGTAAATCGGAATCAACTCTGACTGAGATATCCCAGATAAAGTAAAGTTTTTTTATACTAATTTTAGATCAACGAGAAGAAAAAAGGACTTTTTGTATTCTTTTTCTTCCTCTTGACTATTAAGGATATTGGAAAAACTAGTTGACAAGAAAGTCGTCTTGCGGAAGTGCTTGGGTTCAAAAGAATTTTGTTTTTGTTCCCTTCTTAAAAAGATTTTGTCCCTTATTTGTAAAATACAAATGATGAGTTTCGAAAAGAATATTCTATTTTAGTTTTTCTGTGTATGCTTTTTTCTTTCAATTTGATAGTATTCACATTTATTTTAGGAGATTTTGATCTATTCATGTCCTATTTTAGAACATAGAATAATTATAACCAACTAAAAATGTTAATGCAGCTACAAATCTTGTTTATTGTAAATAATGATTTTTCATATATAATTTATTTGCTTACGCTAGTTTATGACATTATTTCCACAAAAACAGCTGCTTTCAAATGAGAAAGTGTTAATAATGTTAGGCATTCGTAATCTCGAAGAGATAGCAAGCAGTTTATTGGACGAAATTGATTTAACTACTTAAACGAAATTTCAATTACTTAGATTTTAAAAAACGAAAAGTAATTTTTTTAAGGTTTAAATGTTAAAACACCATAGATCGATACAGCCACAAATCTTGTTTATGATAAATAATAATTGTATTGTTATAATTGTAAAGGCATTTTTTATATATAATTTATTTGCTTGCGTTAGTTTATGACATTATTTTCACAAAAACAGCTGCTTTCAAATGAGAAAGTGATAACAATGTCAGGCATTCGTAATCTCGAAGAGCAGTTTATTGGACAAAATTGATTCAACTACTTAAACGAAACTTCAACTACTTAGATTTTAAAAAACGAAAAGAATACATTATTTTAGGGTTTAAATGTTAAAACATCATAGATCGATACAGCCACAAATCTTGTTTATGATAAATGATAATTATAAGTCATGATTTAACGGCTCAAACTTGTTCATATGTAACATTATCCGAGCAAAAACATTTTTTCTTGAAATGACAAACAAGACATTTATGACAAGTGTTCATAATCATCTCTAAAAGATGTGAGGAAGAGCTTAGCAATATGCCGTACAAAACAATTCAAATAAAATAAATTAATTGAACATTTTTAACGCCTTAGATTTTAAAAAATGCAAATGGCTTAAGATTTTACTTTAAAAACACCATTTAGTGATGTAGTCAGAAGTAAATTTAGTGATGTAGTTAGAATAAATTATAATTGTCATTCATAATTTATTGGCTCACACTTGTTTAAATCATTATCCGTGCTAAAACAGTCGTTCCTAAAATGTCAAATAAGGCATTTATATCTAGCGTTAAAATCATGTTTAAGATACATAAAGATAAGACAATGCTTACAATATTTAAAATCATATAAGAAAAAACTAAACTAACGTTTTATCTACTTTGATTTTAATAAAAACAAGTGAAAAATCTGTTTAAGGATTTAATTTCAAAACACCATTTAACGAGGTAGTCATAACTCTTGTTTAGAATAAATAATAATTGTCAGTCATAATTTATTGGCTCACACTTGTTTATATCATTATCCGCGCAAAAACAGTTGTTCCTAAAATGACAAATGAGGCATTTATGTCAAGTGTTCATAATCATCTTTAAGAGATACGAAGATGAGCTTTGCAACATGCAGTATAGAACAAAAGAAATATCGCCATTTTGAACGCTTGACCTCCTGAACGTATGATACTGACGTAATGGCTAGATATTCTAGTAAAACAGGGCGGCCATCACTTTCTGAACATTCCAACTCCTCCACTAACAACACGTGAGAAAGTAAACGCTGGATCACCTTGAGTTATGCTGGACTGACATACTTTCTTTTAGATATATTCATTCTTTATTGTTTTTATTTCTCCTTTTTAAACCATTGTTAAAAAAACATGCGGATTCTATTTTGCGATTTAGTCAGCATATTAGCTGCAATTCATTTTAATTTGTTTTTTAGTTAGCTTAATTTATTCTTTCTCACAAGGTTTAGTTTGTAACTTTAACCGTACCTGGTGATTATTGAACTAGAAAGTGGTTTTTTGTAGTTCTTCTGTTACAGTTTCACGCTTTACTGCCTTGATATCATATTAACTCAATAAAAGTACTTTAGCTTTGTTAAATGATAGAGAAAATCTAATCCAGCGTGAAATCTGAGTCCCAATATTTAAACTGGGCGTTATTGTTGTGAATAGTTTGAACGCCTGAAAGCGTAACTGAAAACAGGTGTTGAACGAAAATTATTTTTTTTAATGATTAGAAGGTCAGTTTTAGATTAAAAAAGAATTAGGTACAATTAGTGTTTGCAAGTTTTTCTTTTCGCTCTTGGTTTTTTAACACTACAATGAGCATTTTAAACATTACTAATATGAATCTGTCGTAAATGTTAGCTAAATAGCATCACTAAAGTTTTTTAATATTTTTTGTAGAAATTATACTATTGTAGTCCAACACCGGGATTAAATGGTTTAAAATAAATTAATAATATATAATTTTTTGAATAGCGATATAAATAGAATTGAGATATTTCCTTTAACATACAGTTTCTTTTTTTATTTATAGCTTCATAATATGAATTATGTTGCCTTGATTCATATAATCTGTTTCGGTATGCAATTAAAATAAAAATGCAAAATTCGGTATGCAATTAAAAGAAAATCGATCGGTCAGCTGGTTAATCAATTGGTTAAGCTTTTAATATCTATGAGAACATAAAAATATTTTTTTAAAAATTAATTCAAAGAAGATACTCCAAACATTGGAGCGATAATACTTAACTCCAAATAATAAGAAAACACCAGAAAATGATGAAAAGTTAATAATTAATAAATACGAAATTTTAATGTGTCAAAAATTTAAGAAAAAAAATTGCATAACATAATGAATGTTCTAATATAAAATGGAATAAAAATCTCGTTTGTCAATCGAATTTAAAACTCTAAGTTATTCAGGTACCTAACAGTCCTTCTCATTAAAAATAACAAAAGCAGAAATACCCAGTGAAAACTCTATTTTTAAATCAATATCAGTGCTTAATACTATTGGTAATTTTTTGAAATTTTTAAAAAAATTTGTCATTGTATATTTTGCCAATTGAGGCATATAACAAAACACTAGGATACACTTTCTTTTTTGCAAACTACTTTTTATGTAAAAATGGTCAATTTAGTAAAGAAGAATTTGCAGTTAAAGCATTTGTCAAGATTATTTGTCAATGTCAGTAAAGAGCAAGAGCAATTTAGTAGAGTAATTAATAAAGAGCAATTTGCTTGATTTACTTCCACTATTACTTTAAACAATATTTCTTGTACTTTAGAGTCAAAGATTTCTCTGACTTAGTTCGTTTAACCAAAATAGCAACGCTATAATACATACAATTAATAAAAACGACATTTAATACAATAAAAAATTACTAATTCTAATTACTTCTTTTCTTGTTACGTCAAATGTTTCATTTGATGGGCCAAATAATACATCATAACTCACGACATGCTGTCATTTAATTTCTTATAGTACTTTCAGAAAGTGTTATTAAATATGCCATAAAATGATGCTTTCATTTTGAGAGCCTCGGTTGTTTTTTTCGTTGTATCTGCCTAAATAGTTTTTATTTTCCGCACATCATATGTCTAGACAAGTTGGTGCCGAACCCCGACTTTTTGTTCTGAAAAAACCCATTGTGATCACAATATTAAGTTAAATAGATGCTTTTATCTAAAATTATTAAAAAATAACTGTTGCAGCTAATATTCCATCTCTGTGTGACTTCTTAATTCGTTGGATAATTTATTAATAAACAAAATCAGTTTTAATAAATGATTTTATGGCTTAGTATGTTATTGTTCATTTAAATTTTAAATTATTGAATTTTTACTTTTGTAACCAAATCTAGTATCTTTTTATAATTTCTAAAAATTTTTATCTTTTAGTGTTAAAATATTGGAAAATCTGCTTTTGTATACTTGATATAGCGTTTCTAATACTGATGTACAAAAAGAACTAACTCGGAAAGTCTCTTTCCGGGTCTTAGTTTATTAAAAAATAATCTTTAAAAGTTAAAGATTAAAACCAACACATGGAGATGAGTTGTGAAAAGTGTGCAAAAAATAAAATTAATTTTATTTTAGATCATGTCAAACAAATAGACTCGGTTTACCTTTCTGAATAATATATATGAATTTTACACTAGACTGAATGTTGTATAAATTGAAAGACTGAAGTAGTTAGTCTAGCCCTTCCCAAATTATTTAAGTGCAGATCAATTAGACATCCGAAATATTAAAATATAATTAATGACTGTAGTAAAAATATATTATCATCGAAATTTTATTTGATTTTGTTAAAGAAAATATTTGATTAAATTGGACCCTGGCTTTTCAATTCTACGCTTACATTTACAAAATTATTATTATTATTATTATTTTCATTTATTTTTGTATTTTTTATGTTTATTTTTATATTTGTATTATGAATTTCGTCATCTATTCTTGTTACATTTTAAACAATAATAAATATTTAACGAAAAATGTTAATTTGAAAAACAATACATGAGTAGGTGGTCAATCTAGCATTTTGACCACATAAAAAAAATGGAAATCACAGAATTGATGTGAGAAAAATATTACAAATTATAATGTTAATGTAATCGTTTTTATAACTATTGTAATTTAACAATTGCAATGCACTTATAAATTTTACTTTTCATTGCTTACACGCATTATACATCACAACAGCTTTCAGTCTATTCATATTTGCACTGAAATATGAGTAGACTCTATATTATATACGAGTAGACTCTATACTATTTCAGTAAATTTTGTTTTCTTAAATTTAACACATCCCTTCATGTAAAAACATCTACGAAGTCTACTTTAACGTTGCACAGCAATTTTAAGAAAGTTTTAAAACAATAAAGTATTTTGAATTTATATTGAAAATATAAATAACATTATACTTTAATTTCGAAACCTAAAAACCTATTTTGGTCATATTTAACTATTCAGAAAAATAGTATCAATCGCATCTCGAGATTAAATATTCAACTTCTAACGCATTAAGAACTATATATGTACGTATTTAAAAACAAATTATACGTACTAAACGTACGCACTTAAAGGCTTATAAGTACTTAAAGACTAATTTTAAAATTAACAGGAGCTTTTAAATAATAATAAAAATATGGAATTATATAATGCATTTTAAAATATGCGATGCTGAAAAAAGAAATTGCTTACACTATTTTATACGTAAATTCGTCCTATATTAAACATGAAATTTGATTTTTTTCAGGCAACCCAAACAGATAACAGTTTGAGATCAGCAATGGCGAAAGTCGACGTTCAAGTTTTAGATGTGAATGACAACGTCCCAGAATTTGAATATGAAATGTATAATATAACAGTTATGGAAAATTTACCCCCTGGTTTCACTGTTGTCCAAGTATCCGCTTTTGATGAAGATTCGGTAAGTTTCTGTTCAGCAATAAAGCTTAAATGCGTTCAAACGATTCTGTATTATATCTAAAAATGTAGGCTACAGTCAGAGAGTATTAAAACGTATTTCATATCAAGGGCATTATATTAATAAATTCAATCATAGCTTGAAAATGCAATTGAAGCATGTATATTATAAGTATCTAAAATCCAAAATTGTATTCCAAAAACATATACATTATGTTTTTTAATGCGGTGTAACATGAAATTTTAAGTTCTATATTCTTCTATGGTATTATTGTTCAAAATTTATTGAACATATTTTGTTGTTATCGCACATCTCAGAAGTCTAGCAAGACTAAATTAGGTTCATGACCTTAGTGAATATTTGATAAATATTACGGAATACTTACCAAACAACAAAAGCAGCAAAAAAGTAAAATCATATTTAAATCATGTTAAATCTTCTTACATTAGATATTAAATTCATAAAACTCAGCATTTTGCCGAATAAAATAAGAGACACAAATGCTACTTTCTGGTTCAAAGATCGGTGCAACTGCTACTGCTAATAAAATTAGCTTTAGTTTCACTTAATTAAAAATTTAAATTTTCTATATTAAACATTCGTTTAATACTCTACTATGTAGTTCGTTATTTATTGTTTTGCTATTAATTCGGGAAACTCATATACTGATAATCAATTTTAAATATACTCTTAAGCCAAACATTTAAAAAAGCTACTAACAAGGGAAACTAGGGAAGTGTGACTCGCCAATTTTGAAATAAACTAGTGGGATGTATGCCTTATGAGGAATAATTTTAGGGGGCAACATTCGTTTCGGCCCATAGAAGGTCCTATGAGAGATAAAATATTATTCAATATAAAGAAAAATCGGTATTTTATTACTTCAATGCAGACTATTAGTTATTGTAATTGTCTTATAATCCAATTAATTTGTAATTATTTGGATAATTAATTAATTTGCTGAGTAATAAATTAATCAGAAAAGTAATTAATTATTAATTAATTGTTAATTAATTTCAATTAATTAATTGATTTGCAATTACGCACTCCAATTAATTTAGAAAGTTTTTTGAGAAAAAATAATTAAAAAAAATTGATGTCAATTTTTTTTTTAAAATTAACCTAACAAGTTTTTCTAAAAAATTACAGATATATAAAATTTTCGAAATCAATTTTGACAATAAATATGCATTATATAGAACGTGAAAGTACCACAAAATTAATTGGAGTATGAGACAATTACAATAACTAATAGTCTGCATCGAAGTAATAAAATACCGATTTTTCTACATATCGAATTATTTTTTATCTCTCATAGGACCTTCTATGGGCCGAAACGAATGTTGCCCCCTAAAATTATTCCTCATAAGGCATACATCCCACTAGTTTATTTCAAAATTGGCGAGTCACACTTCCCTAGTTTCCCTTGTAAGTCATCTTGGTAAGGTCCTTAAATGATTTTCGGGAAATTTGTTAACCTTAGAGTTGGCAACCCGAAAGGTATAGCGAAGATTATAATAATAGTACCTCTCAACATTTTTGCTGGTGATGAAATTACAATTAGTTACGTAAACGTATTCAAATTTTCCCTAGCACTTTAAAATATTAAATCATACTTATTAGGCCTTTTTTATGCTACACTATAAAAAAAATTCTGAATTAAATTACGGTATGAAGTAACGGCCCTTTTCGTGTATCATTCGTGAAATCAATTTTTACCGTAAAATATTATACCATAATATTTACCGTAATATTCATTTAATGAGAGTGATTTACTGATTACACGGTAATCATTAATTTAAAAATTATGATACTTAAGATTTTTTGTTCCGTAATATATTCTGGTAGATATTGTGCTTGGTAGTCAATATAATTTCAATTTAAATGCAAATAACAAAAATTGCATAATTATTTGAGAAAAATCTCCGATCAAAAGATATAGAAGTTGGCAGGTTTGTAAGTTGTTATTAATTCGAGAAACTCATATACAGTGACACCTCCAACAAAGACCACCTCTGTATAGCAACCTCCTCTGTTTACAACCACTTTTAGGAGGTACGGAATTTTTTCCATAGACTTTGTGTTGAAGAAAACCTTAAGGAGAGACCATCAGAACCTCTCCCAGCGAACAGGAAAATCTCCCCACGAAATACGGAAAAGGTCAAATGAGGAAACACGAAAAGTTTTAAAAAAATATTGAGCAAACAAAGTAGATTTAAATGTATTTAAAATATTTGCGGCTCTTATTTAGAAAATTCTTTTTGACGATGTCTGAAAGAGATCTACATCCTTGTGTTGCAGTCAACTTGCACTGAAACGATACTATCAATTGTTTATTTTCAGAGTTGAAATTTAAATTAGGAAAAGAAAGTTATTTTTGAAAACATTAAGCATATCAAGCTTACAATATCCTCTTCTCATTTTTTAAAGCTAATTAATTTTTATGATATAAAATTAAATGCAAACTTAAACAAAATACATAATTGTTTATTTATTTAAAATAGTTCCATCATTCATAATTATTAAATTTGTTTTTACACATAATTAGAGGTCATTTTTATTGATGCTAATTTATATTCATCAGTCCAGTTTTCATGAAGGTATTTCCACACCTAGAAAATAACACTGAGTAAAAATAAAATCGCTTGAAAAAAATCATGAACTTTCGATGAAATCATGTACTAAGTGATCTTGGCGTTCTCACATTTGTTAAATAATTTTATAAGAAAACTATGTTGCTCCATGTAAGAAATTTGTTTAATTTTAGCTTTCATTTTTTATTTCAGGGTGATAACGCTGAGTTCAGATATGAACTGGAAGATGAATCAGGAGCTTTTTCTATTGATCCATCGGGTGGATCCATCAGCGTCAAGGATCCCAGCAAGCTTGATAGAGAAACCAAAGATGTCATACGGATGAAAGTGTTTGCCAAAGAAAAAAAGCCAAATGTTAATCCAAATGCCAAACCTACTCCAGCTATTGTTGAAGTACATCTTCTGGATGCGAATGACAATAACCCTCAATTTGTTCCTAGCAGTGTCTACATGTTCAGTGCAACCGAAGTTGATGCTCCTTTTTCAATTGTAGGACAAGTAAGTATCATCTTAGAAAATTATTTTCACATAGTAATTAATTTCTCAGGATGCATTTATTTTAGTTCTTAGAAGCAAATATCAAATAGGATAAGCTTAATTTTAAATAAGCTAATATATTATAATCCCAGTATAACATAACAAGTGTTGACGTTGCAGATTTAATACAAAAATAAAGTAAACTTTAAAAAAAGGCCATGCGGTTGTGCTTCAGGGAACTAGCCTTGCATTAGAAAGGCTTTGGGTTCGAATCCTGGACAAGGCATAAATGTTCTTTCATTCTCCGTACTATCTGTCTTTACTGTGGGAGTAACGTTGGTCCACCTAATATGGTGCCCCTGAAAGAGTGGCCAACAAATCTGCCTTCAGGTGCCTGTATCACGAAAGGTCATTCCCCAGGAGGCCATTGGGGAAAGAAACTTAAAAAAAAAATCCTAACTAATCATTTTAAACTAAAAAAGAATGATCCCGTTTGTATTATTTATGTTTCTTTATTGCGCAAACTTTACGTCAGTTCGCTAATATGGGTTTCTCTTATGAACGTTTTCTTTTCAAACATTTCTTTTTTAAAAGTAGATCTTTGAAATCTTTCAACCTCGTATATAAAGTATGTCCACTGATAGATAATTCTTTAGTTTGAGTCTAATGTCCGTTAGTTTCAACGTGGTAAGAATTTTCGAAAATTATTTATTACGCAGATACTTTTGTATGAATATAGTCCTGTTAATATGAAAACAACAATTACAATATATGGGTAAGAATGCCTTGAGCTATGCTCAAAATTATAAATTTATTGTATCTGCCATGCATATTTACAAGTATAAATACTATACATCTTTTAAAAATAAAAATATAGAACATTTAGAAAAAAATTTAATAAGAAAAATGTGGAAAAGCATTAGGGTAAATACTTTGGAATTATGACCACCATATTAATTTAATGAAAAATAATCTTTTGATAGATTCCAGATCAGAGATCCAATAAAATAAACCCTAAAATACTTTTATATTGTATAGTTTTATTTTATTTAATAACCGGTCATCGTGATTCTGAGTTTATGACTTTCAATGTTCAACTCCATGGCCCAACCAAGAAGACAAGTGAGCTCCTGGATCGAGTATTGTGACAAACTGCGCTGCGGAACTAATGAGAACCTGCTTTCGCATTGCATGGAGAGAAAAACGTCTAAAACCTTCCAACAACTGCAAGTGGATTCTAACCGATGATCCGTCTACCACTAAAGACATTTTACATTAGCACTGTGGTAGATGCGAACCGGGAGCAGAGTTCGTATCAACCAGCTACCACTGGAGTTTGAACCTGGGCCACCTCATTAGGAGGCGAAAGCTTTATCCCCTGAACCACAGTGACTTTTATTGTATCGTGTAAATATTTATTTAAATTATTGTTCATATTTTTTTGAAAATCAAATAATTTTTTTTAAAATATTATTATCGGCGTTGTGCAGCCAACCCAAATCTCAGGCTTTTCATCCTTTTGGATAGGATAAAAATGAAATCAACTTAATAAATTCAAAATATTTGTACAGGTAATTGCATTGGATCCTGATTTGGATGTGAATGGTGTTGTGCGGTACAGACGTCAGAACGATAGCCTCAGCCAAACAGTTCCATTTGATGTCCATCCTGAAAATGGTTCTATTTACATCATGGAGTCATTTAAGAATATTCGAGAAAAACCAGCTCGCTATACTTTTTTTGTACAAGCTTCTGATTTGGCGAGAATTGAATCTGAGCGAAGGTAAGTTTAATTCTAGTTTAAAAATTTCTTTTCTAATTCGTGTTTTTTGAAGATTTCATTATAATTTAAGGGTAAGTGTCACTATTTTAATCAGTAATTTTTTATGCATAGAGACTTGAATGTTACACCACGAAAAGTTAAAAAAAATCCCATCTTTTACTTCATTTTATGAAATGTGTTTATTGAATTCTGCTTATTTAGGAAAAGTGACCATTATTGTGTGTCATTTTATGAAAATGAAAATTAAATATAAACATTTCTACCAGTTAATGCCATATTAGTAGACTTTAAAATCTTGTTACTCAATTAAAAAAAAAATCAAAAGTTCTATATTTTTTAAAATAAGACTGAGCTTCTTGGAGTTCCCATTAAGCCGGAAACACGATAAATTTAACCATATTCTGATAATCTGAACCATATTTTTTTCCAATGCATAATAAAGCATATCCTTAAAGAATCAGACAAAAAAATAAAAGTAACCATATATAATAAAGTTCACACACACGTTGTTGTTAAATCTGAGAGTACAAATATTCAATATTTGCTTTCATTTTTAAAACAACATTTTTTTTAAATTCAATTTCGTTATAAGTTATAATATGTAAAGCAATATGAAGCAGTTACAAGTTAAAGAAAATCCCTACTGGCACTATTTGAAGCTCATTAACCTGATTTTGTTTTTCAAGGATACGATTTGGTTAACGATTATTTTTATTTCGAAGGCAACAATTCTGAAACAAAGGATTCTGAAATGATAAATTGTTATGAGTAATGAGAAAGTTTCGATTTAGATATGAGTTTTCAATAAAAAAGTATTTTATGGTTGTCCCTCTAGGAAAAGAAAAGTCATGACCACTTACAAACACGACTCATAACTTCTACTGCAGTTATTTCTCTTCATTTACTGTCTATTCATTAAAGGCGTGTCTATTAAAATTTGAAGAAAATTTTTTTTTTGAAACCAGTTAGTGTAGTATGTCAACAACAACAACATGAATTGATTTTTATCACGCTACAATGCTACAAAATGGTTTTGATAAATTCTTAATTTTTTTTTTATTTGATAACTCATCACGCCTTATATATAAGCATATAATATTATATTAAGCAATTATATATAAGCATAACTTATACTGTAAACAATTCTGGATTAAATTACGGATATTTATTTTAGTAAAAACCATTTTTTACGGAGCATGATACGGAACAAAATATATCTTCTGATATATCTGAATTTTTACTTTATTAGTTGTAGTGAAATCACTGAATCACTCTACTTTAACAAATATTACAGTAAAAATTACAGTATAATATTTTACGGTATAATATATTAAGGTAAAAATAGATTTTACGGTAAAATGGATTTTACGGATGGTGAACCCGAAGTGTTGGTAACATTATTTGTTCCAGAAATTTTTACAGTGTAGAGTCTTCTTAATTTTTTTGGCTTTTTTGTTATACACTGGTTATCATAAATTAAGGAAAAATCACAAAAATAGCGATAACTCTTTCAAAAGTGAGCCAAACCGTGCAAAATTTGCATATGTTGTCCACTAAGAGTAGCTGAGTAAAATTGCAATATGCAAATTAGTGGCGCTGCACTCGGCTTACGTCATCTGCCTGGAGCATAAAAGTCCAAGTTTGAGAGAAAGCACACAAATTTTACTGTGATTGCGACATTGAAAATCTGAGATAGCCAATTCGTAATAATGACCTCTAGGCATCATTTGCCTGAAGAACTACGATGGAGAGCCATCGGGAGACTAGAGGCAGGGCAGAGTCAATCAGAAGTGGCCAGATGGCTAAATGTGAGTCCATCTGTGGTTCATAGACTTTGGAGGCAATTTCAAACCACAGATTCGGCATCTAGGAGGTTCAGTCAAGGACGGCCAACTGTTACGACCAGTGCCGATGACCGATATTTGACATTAAGTGCACGCAGGAATAGAACCGCTACTCCGACACATCTTAGATCCTCTCTTGCTGCAGCCACCGGAAGGTTGGTGTCAACGTCAACTGTGCGCAGAAGGCTCCACGAAGGTGGTCTGTATGCGAGACGACCAGCCATTTGCGTGCCGCTCACATCACGCCATAGGAGAGACCGTTTGCAGTGGGCCCGACAACATGTCCACTGGACGTCAGATCAATGGAGGCCTGTTCTCTTTACGGATGAGTCCAGGTTTAGTCTAGAAAGTGACAGTAGACGTTATTTGATATGGAGAGAACCTGGGACCCGTTATCATCCATCAAACATCCGTGAAAGAGATGCATACGGAAGAGGCAGTGTCTGTGTTTGGGGAGGCATATCCTTAGGAGGGCGCACATACCTCCATGTCTTTCCAAGGGGAACCGTGAATGCTCAGGTTTATCGAGACAACATCCTTGATGCTTATGTGCGCCCATATGCCGGGGCAATTGGTGATTGCTTCCTGTTACAGGACGATAATGCAAGACCACACAGAGCTCGCATTGTTGATGATTATCTTCAACAGGAAACAATTACTCGCATGGAGTGGCCAGCTCGATCCCCGGACTTGAATCCTATCGAGCACGTTTGGGATGCTCTAGGGAGGCGTGTATCTGCCATCAATCCGCCCCCTCAGACCCTTGCCACGCTTGCAACTGCTTTACAAGAGCAATGGCTCTCACTTCCTATTGAACTGATAGACCGCATAATTGAAAGCATCACACATCGCTGTTTGTGCTGTATTGCTTCTAGAGGCAATCATATTCCATATTAAAGGTACTTTTTCTATTGCAAACCGATACTTCCAATTTGTTTATTTTATACATGTGCTAATTTCTATACTACTATTAATGTCTGATAATTTCTTTTTATGTTGTTTAATACCTTACTATGTGTTGTATATTGTGGGTAAGTTTCATAAAATTCCATGTGTAATTTCTTGAGTTATCGCGATTTTTGTGAATTTTCCTTAATTTATGATAACCAGTGTATGATAAAAAAAAGTTAGAAAAACTATTTTTTTCTCTTTTATGAGCAATTATTTAAAAAAGAAACATTTTTAATTTCAGCGTAATTAGAAATTGACTTTTCTAATTTTTGATATAACTGAAAATTTATTAATTATTTTTTTTACATTTGTTGATTAATGGTATGATGATAAAATATAATGTTAATTGTAATATTTTTCTTTTTAATTTTTGTTTATCTCATTCTCTTATCAAATATTTGAGGGCTTGATCTTTTTATTCATTATTAACAATAGGTTCAACAATTAACTGAATTAATACAGAAAGAAGGAGAAACGAAAAAAATATTACTGTTTACTTATTCTAGTGTTCTTTCTGCTGGTTTTAATTGCCATTGTATATAATTATAATAACTACTTTTAAAAAACATATATTTTGTAAGCAGTGTTATTTATTCTTCTGACAATAGTTATCTTTAAGCATAAAAAATTAAATAATTAATAATAAAGAAATTAATTGCCTATTAATTTTTAAGATCCTGCACTGGAAACAAATGCATGCATTGGAAATGGATTTAATCATATGCATTAATAGACTCACACGCATACACTGAGAAGAGATTTATGAAGATATAAACAAATTTCCAGAGCTTTTGTTTTGTTTCCAGAGCATTATGCTGCTCATAATTGTTACTATTTTTGAAGAACTAAAAAAAAAATATTAATGAAAAAAAATATGTTCGTAGCAATGTTATCTATTACATAACAAATTACACAATTACTTTAAAACAATTAGAAACTAACTACATTTTTTAAGAATGCTTTCATTTGCCCTTAAAACAGAGGAATGAAAATACAATGAAAACGGATACACTAAAATCTTAAGCATGCTAATGCAAACGAATTTTTAAAAAAAAATCTTTTGCACTGAAAACAGATGCAATGGAAATTTAAGAATGATGATACAAACAAATTTAAAAAAGAAAAACTTATTCAGTGAAAACACATGCATTGAAAACTTAGACATGGTGATGTATGCAAATTTAAAGAAACTTTTGCAGTGATAACAGATGCACTGAAAACTTAAGCACGCTGATATGAACAAATTTAAAGAAACTTTTGCAACTCAAACTTAAGCATGCTGATGTAAGCAAATTTAAGGAAACTTATGCACTAAAAACAGATGCACTGAATACTTAAAAACATGCAACAGATTAAAAACTTTTGATATAATATTAAACCGCTAACATTACGAAAAGTGCTATTTTTGACTCTATTCTTATTATATCCATTCCTTTAATCTTAAATCTAATTGAAAACCATCAATTATAGAAGACAATTTAAGTAATTCAGAAGGTCAGGCTTTGGTGTTGAAGGTCTATGAGTCGATAACTGTAACAACGTAACTCATTTGGACAATACCTATTTTTCCGGGCTACGAGATTTCCGAGATAACCTAGTTATATTCCTTTGTCAATAAAAGAATTTAGAGAAAATGGAATAGGCCCGAGGGAACAGGTAGAAAATAACTGCGTTTCAGAGGTTATTGGCAATTTTTTTGATATATAGTGTTAAAGTGAAGTTTGTGAAATGTTTTGAACTTTAGCACTTAAGATTACGTTTTGATTGCTAGGAAGTGTGAAGAAGGGTAATTTGATGATAGTAGACGTTTAAATTAAGTGAATAAAACTTACCCTAGGGCTTTGGGGGATTTTGTAGGAAGTGTTTCCTGGTTTGGATATTGAAATAGCTCCTATTTTTTAAATTGGTTTGTGTATAATTTGTGTAAATAATCAAATAATAAATTTTCTGAAAAAGCATTTAAACTTTCATAGCACGCTTTTTTGTATAGATTCGTTAAAGTTTAATAATAGGAGAAACAGGATGCGTGTTAATCAGGACAGTCTTAATAGTGTGCGGGAATATAAATTTTTTGGGCCCTTATAACATGCCATGCTGTTTAAAATAGAATTAAAAAACTTCACATTCATAAAATAAAGCATTTTTAAGATGTGCAATAATTTAAACAAATTTAAACACATTTTAATTGCCCCAAAAAACGCAATGCGCATAAAAACTTCATTGGAACGTAGAAAAAGAGATTTCGGTTGCCATTTAAGTTTTCATAGTTATAAATTATTCAAAATATTGTTGTTTGCATACCATCAATCACTATTTGTAGAAAGAAAAACAAAATGCACATTTTATACAATAGAATATATTTATTTAAAAAAAAGATGTATATATTAATTTTTGATATTAATAATTATTTAACTAAATTTATTGAAAAAAATATTTATTTAAAAAAATATATAAGGCAATTTTGTTTATTCTTAGTTTTTCTTTTAAATACAATTTGTAAAAAGTGAGATTCTCAAGAACCCCAATAGTGCCCGGGACCCCCGGTCACTCTTCGGGTGTGTCCATGAGTAAAGACGGTACTGATTTTAATGCTTATTGCTTCTGCAAAAAAAAGGGACGATTTTGAAAACTTATGAAAATTTCTACGTTGTTCATGCAGAAGTTTATTAAGATTTGCACCGAGTGAACATTTCATCAAAATTAAGAAATTACTGTCTTTACTTGTTTCGAAATATGAGTTTCGAGATAAACTTTAGTTCTAATGCAGTAATTATATATATATATTTAAAAAAGGAATTCGAAGGATTTCAATAAGAAAGGATTTCGAGTAAATGAGTGCTCAATCCTTATTTCAGTCATTTATGAATTGAACCTATAAAAAATGCTTGAAAAGGATTCCACTTACTCTTGAACCATTCTGTCTATCTGTGCAAAATGTTTTATAATCAGACAAAAAAAAGTTTGGTGGCTTAAGAAATAACCTGAGATGACACACGAAGGAAAAAAAATATTTCGTCAATTATTAAAAAATTTGCTCCTATTTTTTAAAAAAAAATTCTCGTGCTTTTATGGCGAAATGATATATAAGACTTAAAAAACAATCTTAAACTTTAGTTAATTTTGAAAATGAGAATTTTGCTTCTAAACATATAATTAATGAAATTCAAGTAACAATGCATTTTTTCTGGGAAAATAAAATTATTTTTAAATAAATATTTTGAATTTTAAAAATATATCGAATTGAATTTTAAAAATATTTATTATTATTCTATTGTGTCTTATGATTTTAAGTGTTGTATTAAAAATAAAATAAATGTTTCTATTGAAACCAGAAATTGTGATAAAATTATAAACATTCATTTAAATCAAACTCTTCAATAAATTATTTTAAAATCTGATCGAGCTAACAGAAATCCTTAAACATAAAAGAACGAGATTCTTTTTCTAATTTTAGAATTTTTTTATTTTTTTAAATTCTAATTGCAAAAATGAAATGGGGAAATGAATGGGGGAAGTATGAAAAATTTATAATATAATTAAAAATTGTTAATTAAAAATTATTAAAAATTGTTAATGAATGCATAATATTTTCAGCTACACACACAAAAAAATAATTATTATAACAATTTGAAGAATAAAAAAATGACATTGCTTCATGACCATTGCCTTCTCCTGTTATGTTCATTGCGTTGTTATCTTACGTTATGTCTTATGTTTTTAATTTTTTTAAAATACTAATTGCAAAAACGAAGTATGAAAAATTGTAGTATAATTATTATGATATTTAGTTATAACTATTTTGCGTGAAAAATTGTTAATGAATGCATAATATTTTCAGCTACACCAGAAAATAAAAGAATTATTATAACAATTTGAAATTTTAAAAAAATGGCATTGCTTCATGACCATTGCTTTCTTATGTGGATTTTTTTCGCCAAGCTAAGTTTTTAGTTTTTTTTTAAATATACTATACCAGATACTTTTTAACGTTGTAACTATAAAACTAAACTAACTAAATAATTAAGCTACTGACTATTTTAATTTAAACGAAACAATTGCTTTCCTTCATTTTTTATTATTTCCAAACTAGAAAGAATACTAGAAAATAACAGTTTGGTTCATATGCAAGAATTCAATTTTTCTTTGTCAGTATTCATATCGAATTTTTTTTTCTGAAATGTCATAAAGGTAATCAAAACTTATCATATTTCCTATCTTCCTCCACAGATCATCGGTCGCAGTTGTCAACGTAAACATCAAGGACATCAACAACAATGCTCCAGAATTTATCGGCGCTCCATATGAAGCTTATATCGGCGAATCTCTACCACCCGGTGCTCTCGTTTATCAACTACAGGTGAGGACAGTTATTCTCAAAACAAAGTTTAACAGGTCATCAATTTCTAACTTAATGTTTCAAAATTCTTTACGACTGTTCCATGCCGCCATTGTTTCATTTGATATCATCAACTGATTGGTCATCAAACAAAACGGTGGTGCGGAGGAATCAGAAAATTAGTAATCAGTCCAAGGACAAATGTTAAACCTCCGCAGACAAAGGACATTGGTAATGAGGGTGTTTTAAGGCAAAGGATTACTTGTCATTACTTTAATAGAATTTCTTCCGGGTCGTGGGGGAAGTTAATGATTTTCGTGAAGGTGGATCATAACATAAACTCGTTCTTTTCGTTGACAAAAAAATGAAAAAAGGATCTTAGTAAGCTATATTGGAGAGAATCCTGAAATAAAAGCTTGTGAGTGGAGATTGAAAAGTAAGGATCTCCCATTTATGGATCTAGTCCCAATTTAGGGAAGTGAATCTTCTGATGAGGGTCGCTAAATTCCATAGCAAAATAAATACATAACTACTAATTATTTTTTTAATTTAAATTTTTTTATGCTAACACCCTGTAAAACAGTATTCTAAAAAATTTCGTATCAAATTATCGGTATAGAGTAAAAGCACTTTGCGTGCATCATCCGTAAAATTCATTTTATCTAAAAATACATTTTTACCGTAAAATATTAAACCGTAATTTTTACAGTAATATTTATTTAATTAGAATGATTCAGCATTTTACCGAAATTACCATAAAAATAGCTGTGTTTTCTTTGTTCCGTAATCTGTTTCGTTAAAATTAGATTTTTCTGAAAAAGCATCCGCTCCCTGACAGTCGGTACTTTTTACCTTAATTTGATCTGCATTTTCTTACAGTGTAGGAAAAGTGTTATGTGTGTGTGTTTTTTATTATTTATAGATCTCTTACTTTTTTTTTTGAAAAAAAGAAGATGGGAAACATGTAATATTTAAATTTACTAACTTTTTTCCGCAATTTCTATATATATTCGATGTCATTTTGTTATTTGTTAACATGCATATTAGTTTATAAAAATAAAATATCTTACCAAATACAATTGTTCTGCGCAATATACAGCCTATAAGTTCAGCAGAAAAGTTTCAGTCTATTTTAAGATGAATAATTACATTGTAATTACTGAACAATGAAAAAATCAGCAAATGGATTTTAATGAGTAAAACTAATTCCTTCAGGTTCTGTTTTACATTAGCGGGTCAGCCACCCTATCATTCCTTATTAAACATTTATTCCAAAAATCAATTCTTAAGTTGTCTTGGAAACTATTAATTTTACTCTGAATTCTATTTGTAACTGAAAGAACTAAGAATAAAACTGCTCAATCTATATACAGGAAAATGTGAATATAATATATGTAATATATTCAATATACATAGTAAGTTAGATGCCTAGATCCAACTATATTCGTGTGCAAGCGTGTAACATGTGATTTGATTGTTGGCAACGCGCAATAGCGACACAAATATGATATTGTAGAGAAAAAGCTTAAGCGTTAATAAAAGTGTTTTTAATTTATTTCTTAATCAGTATTGAACGTTTATAAAAAAATGAACATAATATTTGTCATTAAATTAACTTGATTTAGCTACAAAATCGGTTTAAAAATTAAACAGCGAAGCAAATCCAGTTGTAGATTTTTATATTATTTCAATATTTCCAGGGGTGTAAATGCCTTGATGAGTTAAAGAAAATGCTAACGATAAAATAATTGAGTTACCAAAAGTTATCTTTTTGACAAACGAAACATTTGTTCCAAAACACAGAGACAATGATCTTTCAGCGATTAAAAATATTTTTTATAACAAATAAGAATAATTGTTTAATGGTTAAAAAAGCTAAATATCATCAATGAAAAAATTTGTTCCTTTGTTTTTTTATTTGTCTTTTAAGTGGAAATTGTAACAAAAGTATCGAGCTTGTGTATAAAATTAAAATACTTTTGCATGCATAAATCTCATAAAACATCTCATATTGTTTTTTTTTTTTTTTGGTAAATAACAATTCCTTGTATATAATACATGCATTTAATATACACAAATTTAATATGCATGAAATGATTTTTATGGCTATAAATTAATCGTCAAACGATTAAAAAAGAGCAGACGAATATTCAAAAAATAAAAAACTCCATTTTTACGCTTTAAAACAAAATATCCAGAAATTCATTTAAATGAATGTAAATAAATTTCTATATCTTTGTCTATAAATATACAGGGAAATGATGAAAACTAACACTTACTATTGAAAGGTTTTTATGGTTATAAATTACAGTAATCATCCAATGATAATAAAAAGCAAACGAATATTCAAGTAATGAAATATAGGCTGCAAAAAATAAAAAGTAAAAAAAATCAACGATCTCTATTAAAAAAAGACCATGCCTTGCATTTATATGTTCAATTTATAAATCTAATTCCTTACTGTAGGTACACTCTTATTTCAATCTGGGTTGTGTTAAAATCTAATGGATGTGTCATGTTTAAAGACATAAAAACACTTATTGATGGTGTGAGGGAAGTTTATTTTTGTGGCTAAACAGGATCTTCTTTTTGTCACGAAATAGACATTTGCTTACTCGTTACACATTTAAGGTTACATTTCGCCTTTTAAAAGAAAAAAATTGCCCTTGATTTTTAAACAATGGATATCAAAAATTGTCCTTCCGGGTAAATCGTAATAGTTCTAAAAATTAAAAAAAAATGTTATGTTTTAGAAATACTTCGGTTGGGCGACTGACCGCAATTTTTTTCGATATATTTCTTCTACCTGAAAGTAAAACCGGTATGTTGAACTAGAAACAATTGTTATGTAAAACTGATTCCATTTCTGAAGAAAGTTTTTATCGAACAATATGAAAAATCTTTCTAATTTCTGTTGAGTATGAAGTGGATAAATATTTTTTATAGATCGGTGGTAGGCTCAGAGTAAAGACTTTCTATTTAATTTGTTCCATGCGATAGTTTTATTTAAACTATATGTGTTGATTTAAGCATTTAATTTTGAGCTGGATCGAAAATGGAGCAATACAGATTGAAAAATTATGAGAACAAAGCATGTTAAAGATAGTTCATAGCTTGTTTCATCAGATATCATCACGTTCGAGTCATTCCATATAATTAACTCGCAGAAAAGAAATGTTTTATAACTATAGCGCACGATTAGTTTAAAATTAACGCTATTTATTTATATGATAAACTTTTTTTTATTCACATAATTTAGATATAATAATCTAGTGAATACTTTTTAAAAAATAATATTTTTTCATTTCTTAAAAAAAATTTGACCAAAATTGAATTTTTGATAAATTATTCAGTATTCAATATATAGGATAATATTGAATAGAAGTTTGATATTAGTCTTTATGAGCAGCGGGAATATTGTTTTTGGTATCCTTATATTAATACAAAAATACTCTTTTCACTACAAGGATTTGTTGAAGCTAGCGTTAAACACTGCTTTATATTTATTTTTTCCATTTTGTACATCAATATATTGTTTATATTTCGGCGTAAAACGTTGAGTATATAAAATCAATTTATAATTTTGCAAAATTTTCAAAAAAACTTTAGAAACAATTACTTTTAATTAAGAATTTAAAAAAATATGAATATTATTGATAAGAGGCTTTCGTTGTTTATTATAACAAATTAAAAAGAAGTACATAATGTTTATTAAGTTCGATTAAAAGATATCGTTGATCAAGTAAGATAGGACTCCTGCAAAAATACAAAGAATTAATGATGATGATCCTTATCCCAACATTAACGCTTGTATCAGCGAAAGAAATAACGTCGATATCGGAAAAGAATCTAATTCGAAAGAATAATCAATTATTGTTGAAAAAAATATTGTGTATGAATTATTATCCTCGAGAAAAGGAAATTAAAAAAAAAAAAAAAAACAATCAGATGTTACATGATTTAATAATAAAATAAGATGAGACATTTCGCTACATTTTGTGCATAACATTAATACTTGGGTATATTTTTTACTAGTTTTTAATTATTAAATGTTAATAAATAAGATGAAAACATTTATGTCAAGCTTACTCGGAGATAAAATGCAGAACTTATTCACTTACTTATATGCTTACCGCAAAACATTCACAAACATTCTGCTATGGGGATGCATAGTGAAGACATTTCTGATAATAAAAGAACCATAAATCTCGTTAATAAAACCAAAATATTTGGCATTTAAACCATTAATTTGGATTTTTTCGTTGGTATGATGACGCCTTACTGGAATTTCTGGTTTTCAAAATTATACTTCTCATTACCACTCATTTAGTAAAAACTGAGAGTAATCTTGGTAAAATTGAAGTAAATTTAACCGAATAAGTGCTTTTTATGACATGCTCTAATGAATCATGATAAAATGTTTTAGCACTTAAAGCAAATTTTACCACATATTACTGTTAATTTCATTTAAATTACTACCAAAGTACCATTTTTGTTGTTTCCAGGCAGTTAGAAGCACGGTAAATTTTATCATATTCTAGTAGATCTGACCTTACTTTCTTTCTCGATGTGATAAATATTTATTTAATTATTTTTACATGACCATATTTTGTATAAGAAAATCACAATTTTCTTACATGATCTCACGAAAAATGATTTTATCTAATCTGTGAAATCACTTATAAAACGCAAAACCGTTCATAAAAAAATAAAAAGAAGCATTTAGGGCAATCATGTAAGGGAGGATCCTTTAAAATCCATGAAAAGTTTCTTTCAATAATGTTCACGCATAAATTAACATTTCTATAAGTGATTCATTGCTTAGACCTTTTGAATATAGTCATTAGTTTCAACACTTGACGTTTCTAACAAAGAATCTGACTCTTCATTATGAATTGTCTTCCGTATTTAAATACTAAGTTATTATTTTTTAGATTATTTTTGCATTGTCGCTAACACCTAAACTTTAATATTAACATTAATATTAATTGAAAACTTTTCATTATTGCGTGTTTCTTAGTGAAAATACTCTTGAAAAATTGTTTTTTTTTATAAAATATTTTTTGATATTTTTTCTGTCTTGTTATTGAACAAAAAAGGTTTTTTTTTTGTTTTCTTGTAACGCCAGCCAAATACTATAATTTTTATTATTTTTAAAATAAGTTCATAAACGAAATAATTATAAACTCAAAAATAGATATTCTTTTAATAATAAAAAAAAATTTAATTTAAAAATTAAAATATTTATCGAAATTAAAACATTTTGGAAGTAAATTTTTCGTTCTGTCTGTACTTTAATTTTTTTTGCTAAATCAAGCTGGTTTTGTAAATAATTATGTAAATTGTTTTCTTTTATAATGACTTATTTTGATTCTCTCTTTAATATTTTTTTAATTCAAAATACAACATTTATCATTTTTACTAATATTTCAAACAAAACAAATTCATTGTTGAGGTAAATTTTCAAGTATAAAAACGAAGAAAAATTTTCTGAATATTTTTTGCTTTGAAGTACATCAAGACAAATTTTGGAATATTGATGAAACTTTTTTTGACGTATTCCACCGATCACTAACAAAAATATAAATCATCTCAAACTTTTTCATGAATAAAATTTGAAAACTCTTATCAATCAAAAACATTTTAATAATATAAAAAAATGATTTATTGAAAGTTTTCTGGGCTCTTTTTTCATCATTCTAAAAATATTCACCGTGTATAAAATATTTATCAAGTTCAATGAACTTTTTATGTTAGATACATTTGTTTTGTCTTCTTTTTTTTAACTTTATAACTAAGTGTGATTGAATTTGAATTAAAAAGGTAATAAACGGAAGGGTTTTCTGTTCCTTGTTGCTATTTGTATTGTATTGTTCCATTTAATTTAAAATTGTATCTGCAAATGATTACATTTATAATAATTTAAATTTATAAATGCAAGTTTTAATTTGCATAAACTCTTTCACTGTTAAATTAAATTAAAAATTAGATTTTTAATCACAAAAAGAATAAATTTTTTAAACATTTATTTATTTAGCTGACTTGCAGTTCGAAATGGAATAATTAAATTTTAATGAAAGAAGAAAATAAATATACATTGTTGCGCATTGCATTTTTTTTTCATTTCAACCATTTATTTAAATTTTTTATTGTTAATTAGAAATATGGTGATAGTTGAAATTCTTGGAACGCATTGCTAAGAAATTTATATTTACCATTTATTATTACTATAACTATAATTCCTTTTTCGTCTCTATAAATATTATAGAAATTGAATTTCCTGAGTTGCAAATTTATTAAATTTTAAAACTATTTCAGCTGTGTTAACAAAAGTTATCCTTTATTTGATGTGAAAATTATGTCTTTTAGTCATTCATATAGGGAAAAAATGAGTTATGAAAGGTATGAGCTGTAGGTAATATTAATGCATGCTACAATCAATATTCCTCACCTTAATTTAAACATGCTTGGCGTCCTTATAGATGGAGGTACTTTTTTATTAAAAAAAGCGAAAAAAAAGGATGCCACAATTGTTTCATTATGAGCTTTTCTATCTAGCTAGATATTTTTGTCTACTATTTAAATATTTATGTTAGATTCTGAATTAAAGCTTAAAGTTATAGGCAGCAGAAAAAAATATCACTTAATTATAAACAACTATGTTATTACTAATGTGTTTCATTTGGATGTTTTTCATATTTGGATCTCTTTCTGTGTTTGGTCAAGAATGGATTCATAAAGCCTATCCAACAGTATCTTCATACATTGCTTTGATAAATTTTACTGCATAACTAAATAAACGGAGAAACAAATTATAGTAAAATTACCACACTGTATTGTAAAGACATTCCTGGTAGAAAAAGAAAAGCATTCTAGTTATGAAACCAAAATATGCTGTATTTAAAGCATTCATCTGGTACTTTTTTCGTTAATAATGTAATGGCTTACCGAAAATTCTGATTCACAAAAACTATTATTCTTTATTATTCTTTTTTTTTTTTGTATTATTTAGTAAAAAAAAATGCTAAACTAAAAAGGTAATTTAACATAATAAATAGATATTAGATACGATTAATTCAGATCTACACTATTTAATAATATTTCTTTTTTATTCCAATCAAGTATTTATGGAGCGCTTTAAATAAAGTGTAATGTTAAAAAATTACATTTAACTTTATTTTATAAAACATATCATTTACAGTGTCATTGAATTCAAGAACTCATTAGCCACCATTTTTTTACTTCCTTCTGAAATTTTCATATTACGTTCATAATTTTATTGAAACCTTATCTAATTTAATTAACCGATTTTTCTTTTAGGCTAAAGATCCCGATTCCGAGACAGTTCTGCAGTTTTCTCTTGTAGCAGGAAATGACGAAGGAAATTTTGTTGTCAATCCTTCAACGTAAGTCAACAATGACTTAATTGAATACCAAACTGTTTATTAGTAGAATATTTTAGGCATATGCCTAAACCATAATTTTTAAAAACGAATTTTAATACACTAAAATTTTCATTTTTTACAAAATTTTTCGTTTTTAATGAATTGTAATATTTTAATTGAATGTTTCTTTCTAACTAAATTTTACTTTTTAAATCGAATTTTTATTGTATAATCGAAGTTTAATTTATAGTAATTGTTAATTCAATTTTTAGTTGAATTATGTTTTGATTACTTAAATAAAATTAGTCATTTATTAGGAACATATAATATTTTTTTTTTTTTAACTACGCGCATTTAAAATTTTTATATTTTTCTTTATAACTAAATTTTAATCTTTAAATCGAATTTTTATTGTATAATCAAATTTTAATTTACAGTAAATTTTTCAATTGCTAATTGAATTTTTTGTTGTATTCCGTTTTGATTATTTAAAGAAACTTAATAATATTAAACGTATTATATCTTTTATTTTAATTTCACGTATTTAAAATTTTTACATTTAACGAATTTATGTACCACGGCATAACAAAATGAAATATGTTGCTAAAACTAAATAGTGTATAGATTTATTGTTGAATTTAAATTGAACTTTGACGATACGGTTTCATCAAATGCTATTTCCTATTTAAATAGATTTAATATTAAGCACAATTACGTTTAAACGCATTGCAAATTATCATAATGTAATCACATATTAAATAATCATTCATTACATTAACAACACAACTTCAAAATTTTATTTAACTTCTAAGTTAAATAATTCAAACAAACGTTAAAATTGCTCTACTTTGCAAATTTAAATTCCACAACATAAAATGAAATTTTTAACAACAAGGAGAAAAAAGTTCTGGTAAAATTACCGAAATGTATGCTAATGACATCGCCGCTTTTTTTTTTTAAAAAAAAAGAGAAAACATACTTCGACAATAAAAATAAAAATATATGGTATTAAAACCATTTATTTGGTAATTTTTCCCATCACATGGTAACGGTAAACTATAAATTCCCGTTTTAAAAATAATTAATATGGTTTAATTATTTTTATGATTAAATCATATTAATTATTATAATTAATATGATCATATTGATAATTAATATGACGCATTTTACTACCACACACTTAGCAAAAAAAAAAGCTGAAAATTAAATTTAACCGAATAAACAGTTTTTATGCCATATTCTAAGGTAGGATGATGAAATTACCGAATTTTATGGAATTTTATCGCATATTATAAAACCATATTTTAATGTTAATTTTATCAAAACCACTAATGCTAAAAATCCACCACTACTAGAATAATTACTGAGCTTTTTGGTGTCCCCTTACAGCCAAAAACACGATAAATTTCAC
This sequence comes from Parasteatoda tepidariorum, assembly GCF_043381705.1. Classification (NCBI taxonomy): domain Eukaryota; kingdom Metazoa; phylum Arthropoda; class Arachnida; order Araneae; family Theridiidae; genus Parasteatoda; species Parasteatoda tepidariorum. The sequence goes on along the minus strand of NC_092209.1, from coordinate 47,622,204 downwards.
TATATTCCGGTAGTTTTGACCATATTTTCTTTCTCAAAGTAGAAAAGTATACATACAAAAGTATACTATAGTACAAAAGTGCTTTAGTACATACAAAAGTATACTAACGTTTTAAATTCATATCAACATAATTTTATCAATCGTTATTGTGTATTTCTAAACAGATTTGCCATAATATAGAATCACATGCAAATACGTAATCAAATATAATCATGTGCTATATAATCATATAATCATATTAATATTTTTTTATTTCTAGCGGACAAGTACTCACTGCCGCTGTAATGGATTATGAAAAGAAACAAAGCTATGATCTGTTAGTTCAAGTATCCGATGGTATAAATGTAAGTGCCAGCATAATTTTTAATCATAAGTACATAAAAATTAAAAATTTTAATTAAAATTATTAAGCTAACATTAGTTAATTGATATTATTTCCTTTTTAGACTGCTGTTTCTCCAATGACTGTAAACGTAGTGGATATTAATGATCAACAACCTATCTTCACACATAATTACTATAATTTCTCCATAGTTGAAGAAATGCAAGAGAATGTTACTGTTGGTTCAATTTTGGTAAGTTCAATTTTTATTATCAGTTTTTTGAATTTACTAGATTCAAACGTTAGAAACTTTACCTACTTACAGTTTGTCATAATTTTATAGTAGTCACTTGATTGGCATATATATTTTTGACTCTAATAAAACAATATCTTTTATTTCATAACAAGACTAATTTTGAAATATTTAAAATAATAATTATTATTATTATAGGCAAAAATACTTTTTTTTAAATATTTCTTAATTTTTTATTCTGTAGGACTTTTCTTTTCTTATTTCTTGAAGTTTTTAAGGAATTCACAAAATATGACAAACACTGTTGTCTTTTCAAGCCAAAAATAATCTAAACCTGCATGATTCATACAAAAACAACATGGGTGTAAAATATTCTATTCTAAATTTATATAAAAACGACAATGTTCTAGACCAGTGATTCTCAACCACTGTGCCGCGGCACTTTTGTGTGGCGCCAAATTCTTAAAATGTGCCGCGAAATATTAGAAAGGATACAATAAAAATTATAATGCTTTTTTTATTATGAGTAAAGTTTAAATTAAAGAAAAGTGTATATATCTACACTTATATATATATACTTTCAAACGGAAATAAAAGCTCATCATTAAAGTAAGCTATGAAATTAATAAACGAATTAACAAAGGATAACTAAAAAAACAAATATATAAAAAACAAATTAACGAAGGATAAGTAACAAAAAAATAAGCTAACAATTAATAATTAGCAAAAAAACTAGTTCACAAGAAATCACAAAAAAATAACAGTTAATGTAAAAAAAACTAAAAGTAAATAACTATAGAAAACAAGCTAACAATTAATAACTAGCAAAAAAAATAAATAACTGTTACTAACTAATCAAAAATTAGTCGAAAGAAATAATTAATCCCTTAATAAACGTGCTTTAGTTATTATTTTATTTCACATATATTTACATTATTTTATTTCACATTCAAAATTATTATCACAAACTATTTGACGCAGTGGTATAGTAGTTATGTAAACAACTTTTAATCTAATTTTTTTCAGTGTGTGCCGCCAAATTTCGAAATCGTTAAAAGTGGGCAGCAACAAAAAAAAGGTTGAGAATCACTGTTCTAAACAATAAATGATTTGTTTTTATAAAACCTTTCTACTTTTTATTTATTTATTATTTTACAATCCAGGGATTGTTTAATTTTGGGTATAAATACCTTAAACATAAATTAATCCCCGTTTACAAAATTGCTTTAATTTTAGTTTAGAAAATGAAACTAATAGTAAATTTGACTAAATTTATCAGCAAAATATGTAACTTCTATCCTTATCAGTGACAGATTCGTATGATCTTATTATAGGTAAAACACTATCTTTAAATATCTAAATCTTGTTGACAGTAATTATTGATAATACTGATAAAACCTCATTTGCCAACTGTGTCCCAGCATTATTACAGAATAAATGTTATTTTACAATTTATAGGCTTTGGATGGAGACTCGGGTCGTAATGCTATTGTCCGTTACAAGTTGTTGGGTGACCAAGCAAACGAAGCATTTGAAATCGATGAGACAGGCAACATATTAAGTAGAAGACGACTTGACAGAGAGCAGGAAGCCATGATTGATTTCTTGGTAGTTGCTTTTGATGCTGGCACACCACAATTGAGTGGCACAGCAACTGTCGGAGTACGTGTAGAAGATATTAATGATAGCCCTCCTTACTTCGACTCAGATACTTATGTCGTCAGCGTGCCCGAAGAGGAGAACCCTCCATATACTGTTCACAAAATGCACGTAAGTTGACCACAAATAATTTTCTACGTTAACCTTATTTCTTTAAACAATCTGGTTTTGATATATAAAGATTTATCAAAATCAGATCAAAACCAGATAGGATTTGTTATATAAAACATAATCTTATTGATTTATAAAAGCTAATTAGCTAATGAAAAATATTTGTTATATTCTATTTCAAAAGAGAGAGAAGGAAAAAAATGTTGAATGTTTATATCTTAGAGTTATATAATTTACATTCCTAAATAACTTACTTAGATGAACTTAATTTTACCGAAAATTTTCTAGATAACTTACTTAGATGAACTTAATTTTACCGAAAATTTCCTAGATAACTTACTTAGATGAACTTAATTTTACCAAACATTTCTCAGATAACTTACTTAGATGAACTTAATTTTACATAACTGAAGCTGTTAGATACTAATGTTAAATTCGTCCTACTCTGTATAGAAAAGCAATAAAAATAACACGAAATGACTTCAAGTATTTATTAACAATAGTTAAAAAAAGAATCTTATGTATTAAGTGGTTCCATAAATTATGTATTAAGTGGTTGTAACTCAGAAATCCTTAGAAAAGCAAAACAGAATCAATTAATCTGGAAATTAAAAAACGTGAATGAAAATAGATTGGTCATGTTCTACGTAAACTTGAAACATTAAAAATAAAACAAGTTTTTGAATGGAACCCTCAGGGCAATCGAAAAGAGAAAACTTAAAAACACAGGATTATTGTAAGTGAATAAAAAACAATAAAGACACGGAAAAAGGCAAAATACATGGCCACAAATTAAGTGAGATGGAGCGCTATGATAGAAGCTCTATGCTCCAATTCGGAGTGAATAGGAATATATATGTATGTGTAAGTTCTTAGATAACTTATTTAGATGAATTTAATTTTAACCACCTTAATATTGCACGTAATTCGATGTTTTTTTACACCTGAAATGTTGTTTTAATTCTATGTTTTATTACAGATATATCATAGATATTCTATATTTATTATAGATATTCTAAATTTATTATAGGTTTCTGATAAATATGAATTCGTGGAAAATTACTCCGATTTATAAATAATTAATATGGATGATGAACCAAAAAGATATTTATTTAACTAAATTGATTTAGCTTATTAGACTTCTGGACAAAAACAAAGTATTAGTAATTTTTTTGGAATTTCTAAAATAGTTGAATATTTGTTCATCAAACTCTCGTGTTAGTTACCATAATTTGGTACAAGAGAAGTCAAATTATTTACATGATTTTCTTATCGACAAAACTCCACGTATTTTAAATAATACAAAAGTGACATATAGGAAGTATTTTTGAATAGAATGCAAAAATATAATATAGATTTCGGTAAAAAGTTTCTAAATTTTTATGGTAATGCCAAATAAGTATTGGCTAAGCGTAATTTAAAAATGATAACATCTGTTTGTAAAGCAATCAGTTTAGAAGAATTATGTGTGTTTAATTATTCTTAAACATATGTTGTTATGTAACAAACTTTATTTCAGTTTTTTTTTCTATTTCTAAATAACACCAAATATTGAAAAATGATCCATAAATTAAAAAAATAATTTAACCATAACTCTAAAACCACAAATTCTAAAATAATTCCTCCTTCAGATAAGTTCTTCAACGCAAATTCGCGTAAATGTTTGTTAAGTATTTATGCTACAAAGATATTGTAACTATTTTTTCAATAATGTTGATTTCTTTCCTTTCTTTTGTAGGCAAAAGACGATGATGTTGGCGAAAATGCAGTTTTAAAGTACCTCATAGTTGGAGGAAATGAAGATAAGATGTTCACCATTGATGAAGATAATGGTATAGTAATCACTGCAGACAAATTGAACTATGAAAGACAATCAGAATATGTGCTGCACGTTGCCGCAAGGAATGTCAAGCCTTTCCAAGGACCACAAGCCTCAGCCCTTGCAAACCCATTTGTAAAACTAGTCGTTAAAGTAATGGTAAGCATACCATTTTTTCACGATTAATATCAATTATTTTTTAGACGCGTACTCGAATTTTTTTCCATCGTTTTATACCTGAATAGCCAATTAATTCTTTTAGTAATTGTCCGCAATGTCTTTGAAGATATCATAAGAATTGCTTCTAAACCTTGTCTATGAGCAATAATTTATTAGAGGTATTCGAAAAATATATTTCTGAATTGTAACATATATCATAGAATGTTATTCATTATTGCAAAATGCGAAATTTCAGCATCATACCTTTATTTTCTCTGGTGATAGTATGAAGTCAAAAATTCTTGCTAAAGTATATTCAGCTGGAGGGATACGTTTAATTTTTTGGATTAAACCAAGAACTTTCCTAAAACGATAGAAACAGAAAATGCTTCATTAAAGAAAATATAGCAAAAACAAATTAAATTTGTTCCGAAGTACTGATTCACAAAATGCAATAAAATGGAAAATGCAAAAAAATATTACAAAAAAATAATTATAATATTTAAAAACAATAATTAGGTTTATCGTGCACTGCTTCAAATACCGATCATTCGAGCTTTTAGACCTAAATTCTTATTAATAAACAACAACTTGCCTTATAGATTTTTGTTTATGTTTGTCCTTGTAATTAAAATTAGCGTCTCAAGGTCATATTTTCTGTTTTTGTCGCCTTGGTAGCGATGTGACAGGTAACTGCGGCAGTTTAAAGCTTTTTGTTCTATAGACTTTTCATTCACACAGCAGATAGGGAGTACTTAAAACTTATAACTGTTATTATTACAATATTATTATTGTTGTTGTTGTTTTCGTATGCCTGTTAAGGCATGGGGTGCGAATGTTCTTGTTTTCCAGTGGCGCCATCTATGACTAAGAAAAATTGTAATATGAAGAGAAAATTATATTATGGCCAAAAAAATTATATTATTATTATAATATTAGTATTATAATAACGTACTGGCGTAGAGAAAAAGCTAGATTTGCGGATGCCATAATAATATTGAGGGAGAAAGTAGGGAAATCACATGTGGATGAAATGGTAACTTGGAAGGGAAAAGTAGGGAAATCGCGTAACCTTAAGAGGACTATTCGATTTACCAATACTACAAACAGATACCAAGACTCTTGGAAAATAAGTGATTATTGGAAATCCTTATATTTTAAGCTCTTCATTGTGAAACTCCTTTATTTTTATTTCTGCTACATTTCAAAATCATTCCCCGTTTGACTAAAATTTTCGCATTTTGTTCTTTTTGTAGGATGTAAACGATGAATTAGTTGTCTTTGATCGTCAATCTTACCAGTTCCGGATACCAGAGAATTTACCAAGAAGTGAAAGTATCGGCTACCTAAATGCAACCAATCTCCACAGGTCTCCCCGAGATCAATCTATCGTTTATTGGATAGGCGACGGTAACAGTCAAGAACGATTTTGGATTAATCCAAGATCAGGAGAACTGGTCCTGACCGAAACTGTTGACAGAGATCCCCCAAACAATCAGCAAGTTTTCCAACTTAGGGTACGTTGATTTTTATGCATAAATTCTAGTGCATTTTTTATGATATGACTACTTTTTAAAAAAAAATTTGAATGCAAATAATCTTATTTAATGATAATTTACAATAGATGTTCGCTCGAGATCAGTTATCAAGTAATGCAGCAAACACCAGCGTTCCTGTAGTTATCGTCATAGACGATGTTAACGATAATACACCTACATTCGATGAAGGTAAGTTATCTTTATAATTTATTAAAGAAAATAAATCGATATTTTTGTATTTCAAAGGTGTACATGTAAATCATTTGAGTGTTATGGAATGAATAATTTATTCTGTGACAAATACTATTTCCAGTTGAAGGTTTTTAAAGTGAGAAGGATTATTTCACTTCTATTTTTTAAGCTAAAATATTCAACTATCAAAAACTAACTAAATAATAGAATATTAATTGATTTCAACAGTTGTAAGTGCAAAATATCATACTTGCAAGGAGCATATATATACATTGTCTCTGTAGTTTTTTTTTAAATAAATTCCAGTTAAGATCTCGGAAAAATGGTAATAAATAAATAATCACACGAAACTGAAACCGTAAGCTATTACTTGATTTGCTTCAAGATTTTACAAATTGGAAATAGCAGTCAACATATTTCAAGAGCTTAAAAAACAGGTCTTGAGAATGGGCGTCTGTTTGTTTCTGTTTTTTGAGAGCTTGAAACATGTCGACTGTTATTTCTAATGTGTATATTTTTGAAGCGAATGAAGTTTTTAATCAAATAAATATTAATAAAGCTAGTATTTTTTTCTCTACACTGTAAAAAATACTGAGCATTTTTTTTTTTTTTTTTTTTTTTTTTTTGTGTGTGTGTGTGTGGAATTTCTCAGTGTATTTAACGGTTTTACGGCCCTATTATTGACAAAATGGTTTTTCGCCGTTTTTCAACCTAATCACCAACAGATTAATACTGTCAGTTAAAATTCTAGTTTCTGCCAGGCAGTTTTGCATTCCGTAATAGATTTTTAACTTTTCTCCAACTATTTTCTGTATCATTGTTCTTGTTTTCTAGCAATTACTTTATAGTTTTGAACATCATATATTCGACTTTTTTGTCAAGGTGATGCAATGTTGAATACCGAAAAGCTCGGTAATTTTTACCGAACCGCTTTTGAAATAATTTTAGTAGAAATTACAATAAAATAGAGCTTTATAAAATGCTATAAAACTTAGTAGTTTTAGCATGATACCTTAGTGCATGTCGTAAAAACCATTTACTCGGTAAAATTTGCCTTTCAATTTCGTATCTTTTACTAAATGTGCTTTAATAGGAACTATAATTTTGAAAACTAGTAAATCCTTACCATATGAACGGAGAAAACAAAATATGAATGGTTTAAATACCGTATATTTTGGCTTTATTAACCAGAATTATGTTTTTTTTTCTTCCTTTTTTGACAGAAATGTCAATTACATACAGTACGGTAATTTTACTAGAATTTTTTTTTCTTGTATACTCGTTATTTTACAGGATTTGTACAAAAATAAGAACTACTAAAATAGTAAAAAAAAATTTCTCCCGAAAAATAAGTTTTAAACAAAAGCATGGACACTAACAAAAGTACAAAAAAAGCAGGTAAAGCCTAAAATTTTTATTATCTACAAAAAAATCGAAAAATTAACTAAGATGGTTATTAACTGCTAAATTTCCAATTTTTCATTTTTCAATAAATTCTCATACTATTGCTTTTGTGTAACTTAGAATAAAGTTTTGTGCTTATTATTTTTCTGAATGATTTTCTTTTTAGAACGTTATGCTTTGGAGCTTCCCGAAAACTTGCCCCTGGGTACGACACTGCCTCCTTTCTTTAGAGCTAAGGATATTGATGCTGGTCCAAATGGAAAAATCGATAGATATTACACTAATGGATCCGATGTAAGTTCATCTTTATTTTATAGAACGTTTGTGTGGTGAATCCTTTAATGAGGTCTTTTGAACGATGTCTCATTTTTCTGAAGTCCTAGCGGAAGAAAAAATATTTTACAAAAAAAATGTTACAACATTGGATTTTTCAATGGTCATTGAAAATTTATGTTGATAATATTTTCAAATAAAAACTGAATGATTTTACTCTAATTTAAAATCGTTTGTAGTTTAATTCAGTTCGTTGTTTTTAAATTAGTAATTTTTAGTACTTTTTTGGAAAAATTCTAGTTAAAAATGTACTTATTGCTCGAAATGTAATTCCTTCTCTCGATTTTAACTTATTTTATTGATTAAACTTGATAATATTTTTAAATAAAAACGGAATAATTTTACTTTTATTAAAAGTCATTTATACTTTAATTCAGTTCGTTGTTTTTAAATAAGTAATTTTTAGTACTTTTTCGGAAAAATTCTTGTTAAAACTTTACTTATTGCTCGAGATGTAATTCCTTGTCTTGATTTTAACTTATTTTATTGATCAAACTTGATAATATTTTTAAACAAAAACGGAATAATTTTACTCTTATTTAAAATCGTTAATTCTTTTATTCGGTTTGTTGTTTTGAAATTAGTAATTTTAGTACTTTTTTATGATAAATTCTAGTTAAAGATTTACTTATTGCCCGAGATGTAATTCCTTCCTATGATTTAAACTTATTTTATTGATCAAACTACCCTAGATCTTGAGTAAAATTTCTAGGCCCCGATGATATTCAATTCGTTTATAATAATTTCTTTTAAAAAAAAAATGTTTTCACGAAATAGCTGTCGAATATTAAACACTCAGGATTTTTCCAATGGTCGTTGAAATTCAATTTTTATAATATTTTGAAATAAAAATGGAATGGTTTTACTTTTATTTAAAATCATTTATACCTTAATTCAGTTTGTCGTTTTTAAATTAGTAATTTTTAGTACTTTTTTGGAAAACTTCTAGTTAAAAATTTACTTATTGCTCGAGATGTAATTCCTTCTCTCGATTTTAACTTATTTTATTGATCAAACTTGATAATATTTTTAAATAAAAACGGAATAATTTCACTCTTATTTAAAGTCGTTAATTCTTTAATTCAGTTTTATGTTTTGAAATTAGTGATTTTAGTATTTTTTTATGATAAACTCTAGTTAAAGATTTACTTATTGCCTGAGATGTAATTCCTTCCTATGATTTAAACTTATTCTATTGATCAAACTACCCTAGATCTTGAATAAAATTTCTTGGCCCCGATGATATTCAATTGGTATATAATAATTTCCTTTTGTAAAAAAAATTGCTTTCACGAAATAGCTATACGTTTAAAATTTGTTGTTAATGTTCTAAAAATTAAAAAGATTAAAAAATTAAATTTTTTTAATTAGAATTAAAATACAAATAATAAAGGGTTTCTTTGATAATTAAGGTTATTTTTAATTACATTTAAACTTTTTTCTTTCTTTTAGGATGTATTTCTAGTCAATAATGCTACAGGAGCCATTACACTCATTTCCAATTTAGATTACGAAGCTAATGATCAACACGAGTTTACCGTTTTTGCTGTGGATGGAGGTAGACCAGCTAGAATTGGGTAAGTTCCATAATTTAACAAATTGCATTAAAATTTAGAGGTTTAGCACTTTCATGCAGCATTCCTGTACAAACGTTCTGCACAGAGCGTTTATTACAGAGCAATCCCGATTCTCCACAGAGAATGCGTGAAACGTTCGTTAGTACTGATCTCTCTTTTACATCTAATATATACGTACGTGCGTGTTATAGTTTGACTTTAACTTACTTTACAATTAGAATTAATTCACTTCACTTCAGACTTATTTCAATTGTTTTTAACTAACGCGGAACATACTTCATTCCCCGATCATAATGATTTAAGGTATATTGTCTTACAATAATGATTTATGAAGAAAAAAACAACTTATTATTGAATTATTTAAATTATTATTGAATTATTTAACTTATTATTGAATTATTTTTTATTGAACAACTTATTATTGAATTATTTTTTTATTGAACAACTTATTATTGAATTATTTTTTTATTATTGAATTATTTAATTTTAAAAATAAAGATTTGAATTTATTTTTTTGAAAAATAGATTTTCTAGTTATCTTATATTTAAAGAGAAATATTTTGAAGTACAGATTTATAATGAGTACGAACTGGTCCAAAGCATCTCAAAATCCGACTCTTATTTGACATTGTAAACATTTTCTTAAAATACCAAATAATATGTTTTCGAAGGTAACAAATAACGCGTGTTTTTAAAATACTTACTAACATGTTATTTTAAACTTTGTTTTAAATATATTTACATGTTTTTCAAAATACCTAATAAACGTATGTTTAAAAAAAATGCTAATTAAAGCATTTTCAAAAATGTCAATTACTGCACTGAGATAAAAGTGTCGTCAAAACTATCAGAACATGCCTTAAAGCATGGCATATTTACTTTTCAGTTTTGTATCTTTTTACTAAATGTGAGATAATAAAAAGTATTATTTTAAAAACCAGATTCCCGGTAACCGTTACCATATGAACGGAAAAATTACCAATTGAATGATTTAAATACCGTATATTTTGGTTTTACTAACCAGAACTATCATGTTTTTTTACCAGAAATATAATTAACATACAGTACGGTAATTTTACCAGAAAAACATATTTTAAAATCGAGAAGAAAAAAATATATTTATGATTCCATTTTTTAGATCCGCCAATGTTGTAATAAAAGTTCAAAATATCAATGAATTTGCACCTGATTTTGTGGGTCTACCTTATGATTTCCGTGCTGAAGAGAACGCAGCAAAGGGAACAAAAATTGGCCACGTCAAAGCCTTTGATGGTGATGGTGATAAAATAAAATACAGTTTGTCAGGTGGAGATACTTGTAAGTAACCTCGATTGACCTCACTTTAATTGACTGTGATATTCATGTCATTTGTAAGAAAAATCAACATTTTAAAGGAATTAAGGCATTATTATATTGTTTATTTTTCTCTAAATCTTTAAGTGTTTGACCTTATTCAAACTAATCATAAGGAAACTAAATTTTATTTGGTTATTTACCTGAAGTTTGAATTTGTGTGAGCACACAGCAGTTGTCTACGCATGTAAGAACCCCAATCATTGTAGATAAATCTCACTTTTAAAAACAAAATCCTGCTTGTTCTTGTAGTAAACGTTTTGATTTCTTTCCGCAATTGTATTTTTTTTAAATATACTTGTATATAGAGAGAGCACATTTGTGCAGTCATCGACTAATCGAAATTTTTTTTTCGATTCAGAATTTTTTGATTTTTAAATTAATAAAGTGTATCTATAAAGTTTAAATCTTTTATAATCTTTCTTTTGAAGCAAATGCCATTATTCTTGTAAAAGGTACAGTCGACTGTTACGTCAATGATACTCGACTTAGAGATTGATGACGTCAATAGACAGTAGACTGCAATAATCCAAACTACTTACTTAGAGAATTCTATTTTAGGCTCTATTTTGGCTAAGACCTTTATAACTATTCACCAAATATGCTTCAGACTTGCATTCTAGAGCATATTTCCTATCCTATATTATTCTTCTATGCTATATTATTCCTTTATTCCATACTATTCTTCTATTCTATATTATTATACTATTCCACAATATTCATCTATTCTATATTGTTCTTCTATTCTACAATATTCTTCTATTCTATGCTATTCTTTTATTCCATTATTCTATATAATTCATCTATTCTATATTATTATTCTTTTCTACAATATTATTCTATTCTACAATATTATTCTATTCTACAATATTCTTCTATTCTATATTATTCTTCTATTCTATATTATTCTTCTATTCTATATTATTCTTCTATTCTATATTTTTCTTCTATTCTATATATTCTTCTATTCTCTTATATATCCACGAAGAAGGCGTAGACTTATAATAATCTATGTTTCATCTGTTTTCACAGCAAAGCAAGTCAAGGGAACCCATATACACATATATCAAGGGAACTTATATATACATATTTATCCGAATGAAGATTTTTAATTTATTCAGAACTGTATATCCAATGAAAATTTTGAATATTGAATTTGGTTTGAGTATGAATCCTCATTTATACGGAGAACTGAAAGTAAAACTGATGAAATCTTCATTTGCTATTTAACGGATGCCTTTAATGGATAATGTCTACATATCTTTTGTTTCGATTTTGTAGCTTTCTTCATGATCGATGAAGATACAGGCGTTGTTTACGTAAAGAAAGATTTGGACGCAAGAACCAGATTTTCTTTTATTGCTCGGGCTACTGATGATGGTGTACCACAGAATAACAGCATTGGCGTGCAAGTCAATGTCTGGGTCCGAGAAAGAAATGACCATCCGCCAGTGTTTACTAGACTCTCTTATTTTGGCGCCGTAACCGAAAAACAAATCACAGATAAACCTGTAGTTAAAGTAAGTGTTCTGTTTAAGGTTAATTTGATTTTTTTAACAAATGTTTAATACAGAAAATTTCTACCTTAAGAAATCGTAAACATAATCAATCAAAAAGCACATGATTAGTAATTGGAGATGCTTTAAGGTTAGTTACGTACACAACACAAACTGTTAAAAATTCCAGATTATATTTCGGTATAAAGTACCGGCACTTTGGGTACATCATTTGTAAAATCCATTTAACCGAAAAATCAATTTTTGCGCAAAATATTATATTGTAATTTTTACGGTAATATTTATTTAATCGACGCCCGGTGACTGAGCGGTAGCGCTTGGCGCTGTCGTGCCACAGGTCCTTGGTTCGATCCGTGGGCTGGGCAAGGTTGACTCAGCCTTTCATCCCTTCAGTGGGTCTATAAAATGAGTACCAAGCATGCTTGGGAGCCAAACACTGAGGTTTGCGCGTTGGGCTGACCACTCAACCGGAGTAACTGCTTTTGCACCTCAGAGCCCATCGGTCAAGAAAACTGAGATGGACAGAGTAGGCCTTGGCCCTCCATGGGCTGTCGCTCCATTGAGTTTAGAGTTTATTTACTTAATTAGATTAATTATATACGTAAATTATTACAATAAAATTTACAGTATTCCAGATTTCTTGTTCCGGTAAAAAAGGATTTTACTGTGAAAAAGTACCAACAATCAGATTGCCGGTACTTTTTCTGTAATTTATAAAGTTTTTTTTTACAGTGCAGGAAACAAAAAAATAAAAAAAAAAATTACTATAAACTGTAATGAATAACTAATAAAAATAACTAAATAAAAATTACTATAAACTGTAATGAAACTTCCTTGTTGATTAAGCAGGGCAGTTCGATATAAATTCATTAATCTTAGAAAAAATATTAATTCAATCTTATGGAAAACTCTATGGATTATAACACGCGGTATAAGTTGCCGAAGAAAATTTTAAAATGTACACCAAACTTAGCGTGAAACGATTCAGAATTGCATATTTGTGTAAGGTACATTCACATTTAGTTTTATATTTTCAAATTTACTTTTTTTCTTAAATTCGTGGAAAACAGTTAAAAATCTTGTTTTTCAATCTAAATACTTTAAAATAGATCTATTGTATTTTATATAAATTTAATTCGTGTTCTTTAAATATATTCTATCGATTAACTTAATCTGATTAAAATAACCATTGTTTCTGACAGTTGATCGCCGTGGATCGTGATCTTCAGAACAACACCGTGACTTACAGCATCAAAAGTGGAAATGAAGATGGAATCTTCGAACTCCACCCTTCTTCAGGAGAGATCTTCGTCAAACCTTCTGAAGCTCACAGGGTAGATTACGACCAGACAAAGTCATACAGCCTCCTCATTGAAGCTAGAGATTGTGAGTAATCGTTTTAATTAGGTCAATCGATGATCTACTTTTAAAGGATCCACTTTAAATTCTATTTTATCAAAATAATTTTCCCACTAGATTTCGAATGCCAGAATTTAAATGGTTCTTAAATAAAATCAGACGTTTTAGGTGTCAAAAATTTTTTGTGTCCAATTTTAGAGAATTCGATTCGAACTGTTGACAAGCTTTAGACGTAGACATTAGAAAAATCAGACTTCATTTGCTGAGACGTCTAATCTAAAGAATATTTCGATTGTTGAACGTTTTAGGTGTCTAATGCTAAAAAATTATACTTCTACTGAAAAAATTTAAACATCGAATGTTAGAGAATTTAGCTTTTAAGAAATTATTTTAATCAGATAAATCTACAATTAACAACAAAAATCAACAATTTTAAGTGTAAAATTCTAAATCTTATTATTTAAAAACTATTTTTAGATTTTTGTTCAGTTTAGAAAACGAAAATTTTAATCGAATTTTAGATCTAAGTTTAGAGTTTCGGAAAGCACTGTTGAAACATTTTTGACGTCTAATTTTAGAGAAACTGATTTCAATTGTAGACAAGTTTAAACATCTAATTTCAGAAAATCAAATTTCGACTGTTTGAAAGTTTAAGAATGTTGAATTTTAAAATCGGATTTCGATTGTCGAAAGATTAAACGTTTAAGGATAGAAAATCAGACCTTGAAAAATTTGTGACACATACGAATGCTGCACTCAAGGTGGGAGTAGTTCTTACCGTAATTTGATCCGAAATCGCTCACAGTGTATCCACTTTTTCAAAAATATCTATGTTATAGAATATATCATATTATGAGAGTTGATCAATTTCATTATTTTATTTTTATAAATAACCACTTAAAAATATTTCATTCATTCTTACAGCACATGCGACATCTCTGTATGGTCTAGCTATGGTGACAATTGATGTTATAGACACAAACGATCACCCACCAGTGTTTACGCAAATGTCATACTCAGCTTCACTTGCTGAAAATTTGCCAGCCGGACATTGCTTCCTACAGGTATGCTTCAGTGTTGCTGAATTAAGATTAAAGAGTTATGATTTTTAAACGGCTTAATGCGAGGAAATTAAAATATAGCCAAAAGAAACACGTTATTTGAATTAATCAAGTCAATCCATCTTGCAAAGAAATATATCATATTAAAATTTAAAAATCGTCATATGCTGATACAGATTTTAGTGACTTAATCTGTATCAGCAAATATACTAGAGCGTTACAGGTTGTATTTTAGTAAAATAAATGGCATTGTAAAAAACTATTGGAAAAAGCACAAAAACTAAAACCGCAATAATGGTGCATAAAAATAATAATATTTAAAAAAAGAAATAAATGAATAATTCATGTGATGGTAAATCTGCTGGTTTTATGTTTTGCATTTAACATTTTTCTTATATATAAATTAGATTTTGATGTGGACTTTTGGTCAATAAAATTTTTTAAATAAAAATTTGCAATACCATTCTAAATATTTTTTTTTACTAAGAGATTTTAATTACTTAACATATGAAAAAATAACGAATTTAAAAATAACTGAAGCTTTATAGTAAAGCACCATTATTTTTTACTTGTTAAAAATATTAAAATAAAATTTATAATATTTACCGTCGTATTGCCGTAAAATAATAATGGTGTAGTAAAAAAAAATCTAAAGTGAAGAACATACATATTAAAAAAGCAGTAATAATCTACTAAAATTAAAAATAAAATAAAAATAGAAAATTTTAAAAGTATTTTTTTTTAAAGATAATGTAAGATAATTCTGAACATATTTTTGAAAAAAAAAATATTCGTAAAATTTTTAAATGTAAAAGAAAATAAAAAAATGTAGTTTTAAAATTAAATTAATTTCAAAGTAAAACCAATTTTACAACATTAGAATTGTCAATATATTATATTCTGCACAGTCGTATTGCAGTAAAATATAAAGGTTTAGTAAAACGTTTAGGGTCAAAACATAAATAGTTAAAACACAGTAATGGTGTAGAAAAAAAAATTTAAAAAACAGTCCACTTTTTCTAATAGTTTAATTAAATGTTATTCTACGTATTTTATTTCTCCTCGATGATGTTGTTTGGAAATTAATGAGTTTGTAACATCATCCAAAATATACTTCAAAAAAAAATCTTTTTCAGATTTCTTTTAAAAAAATCTGTTAATTATTTATTCCGCACACTTATAACATTAATATACGTGAAAATACCGAGATTGAAGTTTTAAATAATTTATGCAGAAATATTTTCGATCTATAATATAGATTCATGCTGAAAGCGGTGATTCGGTGGATACGCTATCATATGCGGTGGACAGAAATACCATACCTTTCACAGTTAATCCCAAAACTGGTGATGTCTGTACAAAGCAAGTACTTGATAGAGAAGAGAAAGATACTTATGAATTTGTTGTCATTGCTTTGGATGGGCGGTATGAAACTAAATCACCTGTTGCCATTCGAGTTCTGGATGAAAATGATAATCCACCCAAGTTTGAAAGAGAACGATACTTTGTCAGCATACCCCCACAATCACAAGCAGGACGAGCTATCATACAGGTTAAAGAATTTTATTTAAATTTTATATATTTTAAATTATAACATCGTGTTTTGTAATAGTTTTATTGTGAAGCATTTTAAACCAATAATTGGTATTTTTATTCTCCCTTTAATAAGTGCATTAAAAATATGCGATAAATTATTTATGTTGTGATAAATAATTAATAACGCAAGAGTATTTTAATATACAAAAATTTTAATACTGATGCTCTTTCAATAATTTAATATTCAAATAAATAAAATTTGTAATTTAATAATATAATTTAAAAATAAAATAGATAAGATTTACGATTAAATAATTCAATTTAATAACAAAATAGATATTATTTGTTATTAAATAATTTAATTTCATAATACGATAGGTAATATTTATAATTTAATGACTTAATTTAGCAATAAAATAGACAAAATTTATAATTTAATAACATAATTTTTCAATAAAATAGATAATATTTCTAATTTAATAATATATTTAAATAATAATTAAATTGATAATATTTATAATTTCATAATAAAATAGATTATATTTATAATGTAATAAATAAATAGATAATATTTATAATTAAATAATGTAATTAATGCAAAGAGGGATAATAAAAAATTAATAATTTTCTAGTGTAATTTCAAAGTGGAATTATTGAAAATATCTATAATTTTTCGCGATTTATGTAGACACAAGAAAAATAGATACTAAATAATTTGTAGGATAACCTATCGTTAATAATGACAGAAAGAAAATGACTAATGATAATTTCAATGGATGTGTTATTTTTTTATTAATTACAAAATAATAATCGTAACTATAATTTAAATATCAATATTTTCCCAAATATTATTTCAAGCTGTATTCTACAAAATATTTAAGAATTTTTATAGCCATTTATGCTGTTCGTTTGAAATTTAAATTATAAGTACACGTTCAGATCTATAAATATCCTCCCATTTAAAATTTTTAAATTTTTTTTTATTTAGTTCTAAAAACGTTCAGAGTGTTAAATTGAATCTTATGTGCAGGTTAAAAATTTGCATCGATTGCAACTTAATGAAAAAAAGCTAAGATCAGAAGAAAATTTAATAATTTAATAATTATTCTATTTTTTTTCTATTTATTTAGATAAAAAACTTTCGGAGTATTAATTTCAAACTAAAGTGCAAGTTAAGAGTCAACGTCTATTGCAACTTGTAAAAATTGCTCACATTTCGTCTTTTATTCGAAAGCTAAAATCAGAAAATATTTCACGCAGTGCTGCCATCTATTGATGTTGAACTTATCCACATCTTCTCATAACTGGTTATTCGGCAATTCGTTTGAACTTTTTGCAGATGTAAATGATTTCATAAATATTTTTATAATTATTAGTTTTAAATAAACTTTATTGCGATCAATAACTAACCATTGTTAATTAATAAAAACTGTATTTAGAACTTTCTATTCCTTGATTATACGATTACTTTGAGTATAAAATTTACAAGAATTAAAATGTAAATAATCACTTAAAAAAATTTCTAATTATTTCTTGTTATGAAAAATGTTTCTTATTTGTTGTTATTTTTTTCTCGATCTTTATTTTGAGCATGATTTGAATAATTTAGTTCCCGAGTCATGTAGCAAAAATATTGTCACAAGATAGTTATAGTGCTGACACCTATTAATGCAATTTCGAAAATAAATAATATTTCTTAATTTTTAATTTACCTTCCTTTTATAATATTATAAACATCGAAGGTAATAATTTCATAAAATTAACAGTATCATGATGTAATATTTAACAGAAATATTTAACTTTTTTATTTAATGTAATTTAATGTAACTAAAATCTATTAACATGTTTAGTGTTTAGTATGAACTACTTATTTAGTACGTTTATAAATTATCAATAAAATATGTATAAAATATTATTTTATCGAATTAAAATTATTTTAAAAAATAATTTTAAGGAAAAAAAATCTTAATTTTTGATTAAAGTGTTTTTTATAGAAGTATTTTTTTTTTTTTTATATAATTTCTTTGTGTCATTTAATGCTTTTCAAGATATGCAATTAAATATAATCTTTAATTTTCAAAAGCCATTAATATTTTATGTACCTAAAAATATCTGTTTTAACAAAGCCTAGGCTAAATATTATTTATTTACAAGCATAACAATTAACCATTAATTAATATACAAATTTCTCAGAATCAAGTTTTCATTTTTAGGTACTAGCTACTGATCCCGATTTAGCAAGTAATGGAGAAGTCACATACTGGATCAAAAACTCTCACGGCCATTTTGAAATAGACTCTCAAACCGGACATATTCGACTCTCATCCGCGTTGCCACTTCAAGTACAGAAAAATATGACATTCGAAATGGAAATATTTGCCAGAGATCACGGTGCAGCTTCAAACATAGGAAAAGCCAACCTTGTTGTCCGAGTGTCCAGTACAAGAAACCACCCACCAAAATTCGAAAAATTCGGCTATAGAGTTGCTGTTGATGAAAATTCTGCAAATGTTGATTTGTTGAGTGTGCATGCTTATGATCCTGATTCCGGGCCCGCTGGCAGGTTAGTATACGGGATTGCGGAGTTTTTAGAAAAATCTCCGTTTACTAGTTCGTATTTATTAATATTTATAAATAAGTAATATAAAAATTTTACTGTATAAATTACTCAAATAGATCCTTAAAAATCATCAAACATAAAGCAATGTTTTTTAACAAAATACGTCCCTCAATTAATTCCCTAATTTATAATTTTTTTTTTTTTTTTTTGATTTAATAACTAGAAATTTCAAAAACGGCATAAAATTTAATTGAGCTAGAAACTCATTGAATATTTAAGTAAGATTTAACTTCTGAGACTTATACACTGTAAATAATTTGGAATCAAATTATGGTTAAAAGTAGCGGAACTCAGGGTGCCGGTACTTTTTACCGTAAATTTATTTTTACAGGAGCATGTAACGGAACAAGAAAATCTGATATACAGTAAAATTTACAGAAATAATAATCGTAAAAATCGCCAAATCAGTCTAATTAAATAAATATTATTTTAAAAATTGCGATGCAATATTTTACAGTAAAAATAGAATTTACGGTAAAATTGATTTTACGGATGATGCACCCAAAGTGCAGGTACTTCATACCGTAATTTGATTCAATTTTTTGTCTTTTTTTAAGTGTAGTTACTAAAAAAAATCCGTTTAAATCGGAACATTTTTAAACATTAAACATGAATGTTTATCGATCCTCACTGCAAAATATATCCTGTAAATAAATACTTAATTACTTCATTAATTAATTCTTTTTTTGACAGTAAATTTTCTAAAATTTTTAATTACTGAGTAAAATTTAAATATATTTGTTAGTTTCAGACATTTCATCCAAATAATAATGTCATCTTACCAGCTGACCTTTGCTGTATTAAAATTATAAAAATATGATTAAATTATTTTCTGATTTTAGTAAATCTTCTGAACTTATTAAAAACAGTTTCATCGTTTACTCTTTATTTATTTATTGTTACTTTAAGATTTTGAAAATAAAGTAATGTTTAATATTTTTGACACTTGCTTTTATTCTTAGGTTGAGGTATAGAATAGTGAGATCTACTCGAAGAGAAGCTTTTAGAATTGACGGTTCAACCGGTCGAATTACTTTAGTTACTCCTTTGGATTACGAGAAAACGAAATATTTGGAACTTTTGGTCGAAGCTCGAGATGAATCTAAAGAGCCACAGTTTGCTACCACTGTTGTTCAGGTAAAATAACACTCTTATTACATAGAGTAATAACACTCTTGTTACAATAATATCATAATAATGTTATTGTAACACGATAATCATAATAATATTATCATAACACGATAATCATAATAATGTTATTATAACACGATAATCATAATAATATTATCATAACACGATAATCATAATAATGTTATCATAACACGATAATCATAATAATATTAGCACAACACGATAATTATAATAATTTTATCATAACACGATTATTATAATAATATTAGCATAACGCGATAATCATAATAATGTTAGCATAACATGGTAATCCTAATAAGGTTTTTATAGCAAGATAAACATAATAATTTTATCATAACAGAATATTTAAATAGAAAATTACTCAGCAAAAGGAATTTAATTAAAAGGAATTCATGTTTGTTAGAAAATATTTTTGAAAATGTGGGAAACAATTTTTTTTTTTTACATCTTTGCGGACTGTGCAATGACGTCAACAGACGTCACTTCGAAAAATTCTTGTAACCATTAATAAAAAAAAATATTTTTCGTAGTTTTCAAATATATAGTATCTTTTGTAGTTGATTTACAAATTTTTGTAGATGACTGAATGTCTGAAATAATTTTTTTTTACTTATTAATCATAGGTATCAGTTAACGACATGAATGACAACGCGCCTCAATTCTTGGCTCTCCCTCATGTGTTGCGAGTACCGTTATCCACTTCTTTAGCTGAAGTTGTATACACTGTGAAAGCAACTGACGCTGACAGTCCTGCTGGCGGTAATAGTTTAATAGCATATGAGCTGCAACCACCTAGTTCCCAGTTTTCAATTAATAAGAGAACAGGACAAATCACTCCTAGTCAACCACTGAGTCCTAGTACCGAGACACTTCGAATCAAAGCCATTGATGGCTCTGTTTTACCTTTATCCAGGTAAGAAGCTTACGTAACTTTGTTATTCATAAGTAAAAATAATATTTTTCCTTTTATAAACAATTACTCTACCAATTATTAATAATTGATTACAAATTATGGTTTTTTAATTTTTTACTGTTTGCAAATGACATCCAGTATACATCGATTTGATAGGTGTTTCTCGACCAGTGCGAGAAACTTACAAGAGCTTTGTAGGATATATTCAGTGAGAATCAGAATCAGATAATATGCAGGGTCCGAAATATCTGTGTCAGGCGAGAGGCATCAGTGTTTGGATTCATATCGGCTGGCGAAATAGGCGAACCAATCTTGGCTAGACTTCTTCCGAGATAAAATTAAGACTTATCAGTAGGAGACGGAGTTAGGATAGAGACATCAGTTTTTTAGCTTATTTGGGCTTCCCAGATTGCCAAACCTATCTTGCCTGAACTTTGCTGTAAGACACGGAGTTAATTCCATTTATTCTTTGTTTTTAAATTTCTGAAGCTGTGAAACAGGCCAGAAATCTTCCAGAACGTTAGAAATTCTCTTCCGTTTCGCAATGCAGTCTGTGTGACTGCTTTTGAACTAAAATATTATCGCTCAGAATTTAAAATATTATCGTAGAATGTAAAAGACAAATTAAAAAATGGCATCAAGATTGTTTCGAATAAACTCGTATTTTTACGGTTTTAATTCCTTTCGTTAGCTTCTCATAACTGTAGTTCTTGTAGAATTCATTTTGGACCTAATTCAATTTGATTTTGAGGAGTCTTCTTTATGTCCTCTGCAATTCCTGCAAGCTCTTCCTACTGGTGATACAACACATATGCATTACTTTTTAAGAATATTCATTAGTTATATTTGGTTTTGAGGAAAGCATATGATATTTAAAAATTTTTTCAAGCGTTATAATATTATAATCCGGATTATAAGTGTAATTAAGAGTTTATGCATTTATTACGCACATCGAAACTGAATTTATTCCATGTTTAAATTCGTTTCAATAATTTTTTCAGCACTGTTGATCTTGTTGTTGAGGTCTTCAAAGATACCATCGATGATCCTACTCCAGTATTCAACTCTGTACAATATTCTGTGAACACCGATGGCATCTTGGAAGCTGGTACAACAGTACTCGATGTGCGGGCTACAGTACCAAATGGCACTCCTGTGTATTACAACATAACTGGTCCGGAAGATACTCTTATTAGAGGTTTCAACATAGACAGAGAAACCGTGAGTACTTATTTTTACTTTTGAAACCAAAATTTATTCAATTGTATTCATAAAAATTCAGACAAAATTATAAGAAAAACGGAGTTTAATTTTATAATAAATATTATGTTAAACAAGTTAAAGATATGTTTCGTAACTTAAGCAGTTTTTGCGTTGTTTTTATAATAGTCACATAAATGATTTAGTATTTTTCAATCAGTTTCTGGTTTACACGCCACTGAATGCAAATAACTATTTAAATGATTTACCATTTCTCAATTAATTTCTGGTTTACATGCCATCGAACGGAAATAGCTGTTGAAATGATTTACCATTTCAAAATAAGCTTCTAGCTTGCAAGTAGTATCGAACGGAAATAACTATTTAAATGATTTAAAATGTATCGATCAGTTTCTAATGAACATGCCTTCGCACGAAAATATCTAAGTAAATAATTAGGATTTCTGTATCAGTTTATCATCGAACGGTTCATACATTTACCGAAAAACGGAAATCAAATAAACCACAACTAAACTAAAAAATTTCTGATTTTAAAAGGAGTACTCAAGATTCCTGTTTTTTAAAAACGATGTTCCATATAAAATTTTTAACTTCTTAATTGATAAAAAAAATCTTGAAAGTAAACGGCCTACAAATGTAATGTTCTGTTGTTATCTGGTAATATTCGTACAAATATTTTTTATTTATATTCCGCACATAATTTCGAAAGAAAGTTTATCTTAGGATGATTGCGAAAATTTCCAAATAAGCTAAAATTATTACTAACCATTAATGAGTTTAATGCCTCAGAAACCACTATAATTCTGAATTGTATCGTAATCCAATAAAAACTGCAGTTATAAAGTATGGAATAATAGCTGAATCAGAGTTACTTTTTTCACAATTGCATCATGAAGTTTTTAATTTGCGTCTCACAATTTCTACGTTAACTTATATATTTCTAATCCTCTTAATTTTTTTTAACTAATGTTAGCTATAAATTTAATTCTGAATAATTTTAACAACTAAATATCTTTGCAGGGTCGAATTACAACCACAACAAGACTGTCTGCTGATCAGGAGACTCTATATCACTTTTTAGTGGCAGCTTCAAATCGAAATGATCCTGGACGCGGCATTGAAGCAGGAGTGAGTATCTCTTAGAGCTAAGATTAATATTAATTCTTTTTCATGTTTGAACACGTTTTTTCAAGAATCCGAGTTATTTCTGCGATACTTTTATCCACATGATAACTGTTCCTTTATTTTTGTAGGTTGTTGTTCAATTAAGTGATGCTAGTATCCGTTGTCCAAAATTTCCCTTCTCAGAATATTTCACAGCAATAAGGGAGAATGCTCCACCTGATTCAGTGGTCTTACCATACTTACAAGTAGAAGATGCTCATATTTTTGACAGAGTAAGTAAAGTTTTGTAAAGTATCACACATTACTTAAAATAAAACAATGGACAATAAATATATGGCCGAAATATCTCAGCTGCAAACGTAAGAAAATATTGGATGCTTTTAAAGTGTAGATATATTTTGTCTTGTTTTGCAGCAGTAGAACGGTTTACGTTATATATAGCTTTATGCTTAACAAAAATATTTAAAATGAATCAAAGATTTTATAATCTAGATTTTAATCTAAGTGACACGGGTTCGAATCTGGTTACAAATGGTCCATTTGCTTATCAATCCTGACTCACATAGACCATAGAACTTACATGAAATTCCATCAGCAATTGATAGAAAATGCGTTAGAATCTACTTTCCTTAGCACCAACCGTGGGGGTTTTGTGATTTTTTTTTTGCATGTAACTGAAATGCGGGATAGTTCTCTCGAAAAGTCCTCTTATAAGGTGCATTTGTTTAGAATCTAGTTTTCTTAAGTCCTTGATTGCGTTCAGAATTACTACGAAATGTAAAGGGGCCGGGATAGCCTGGTTCGTAGGGCGTCGGTCCATGTCTAAGAGGTCGTTAGTTCGATCCCCGTGGACTGAAGACTCCCCTTGTAGTAAATGGTGACTGGTGCATGTTACATCTGTCGGCCGGATCTCAAATTCCTCCATGCTCCCATAACAAACCATACCATTAAATTACAAAACACGATTTTAATGAAATTAATGACATTTCCATAGATCCCGCTACAACGAAATTTAATTCGTTTGGAATTGGTAAAATAGTTTTACGTATAGTTTAACAGGAAACATATTTAAGAGGATTTTTTTAATCTTTTTTTATCATTTCGAGTTTTTGAAGAGACCAATTTTCAACAAGGTTGAAACACTTTAAGCGTTTGTTTTGAATACTTTAACCGGGAACAATTTGTTTTTTTTACTCTCACTGTGGGAATTATACACATTTCATTTCGTATTACAAATAACATAACAATTCTTTTGACAAAACAATGATTTATGTAACATATTGTAATTTCTATAATTTTAGATCTCATATCAAATCACAGAAGATAACTCCAATGACAATTTCTTTATTGATACATTGGCATTCAATGTATCAGCAAAAATAAAGAAGCCTCTTGACAGAGATAGCATGCCAATGACCTTGCAAGGAATGTATACATTGACGGTATGGAATGATTCTTCTTCTTTTTAAATTAAAATATTTCAGTTATACTCAAGGCATATTCGCCCATTGTGTCTCTGACATATTATAGTTACTAGATCTAAAATTTAAAGATTAAAAAAAAAGTTGGCTCTTCATAAAGAAATTTAAAGAAAATTAAAAATTTATATATATCTTTTTAACATTGTTACCATACTGCAAATTTTTATGCCATCAGTATAACCCAACAATTTAAATAATTTGCCTAATTTAATATGAAATTAACGATGGTATTAGTATTGAATTTTATGAGAATTTAATTTATTAGAGTTCAACAATTATAACTGAATATTTTTACGGTATCATTATGGCGTGAGTCATTTTACGTACTTGAATATATATACCACACTGTAAAAAATTCAGTATCAAATTACGGTAAATCGCATGATCAAATTACGGTAATTTGCCGTAATTTTATTCCGTGATTCCGGTGATTAATTTTGGATCCTTATCAAATCCTTGTGATTAATTTTGGATCCTTACGGTAATTACCAGAACATTCCTCATAGCAAAAAACTTGATATAACGTAATTTTTACAGTAATAATTAACGTATAATCACTCAATCACTCTAATTTAATAAATACTTTTGTAAAAAATATGATATAATATTTTACGGTATAATAGATTTTATGGATGATGCACCTAAAGTGATGCGTTTGAATTTCTTACAGTGCGTTTCGAAATCATAAATATTTTTAAAAAATTATGAAACTTGTTATATTTTATATTTATTAAAATATATCGTATTTATTTGGCTCATACTTCAAATGAGTAAAATTTTTTTATTTGTTTGAAAATGCGCAAAAGAAATTTTATGGAAAGAGGTGAAATATTTATTGAAAATGCTTCGTAATAAACTCATTTAATACTACACGTAATTTAAATAAAAGATTCTATGCAAGTCACATAAATATAAATTTTCCGGTAAGTCCGTTAATTAAAATAGACAAAATTCAATACTCAGACAAAATTTAATGAATAAATAGTGTTATTTATTTATTCATATTTTTTTTTAACATTTCAGGTAACTGCGAGTAATCAAAGATGCTCGGGAAATACGAGATTGAATATTTTTGTGGAAGATGTGAACGATAACAGTCCAATCTTCGAAAAGAAAGATTTTGTTGTGGAAGTGAAAGAGGTGAGTAATATTTTATTGATATCTGTATTTTAATTAACATAAATATCGTAGTTAATTAATACATTTATAATTTGTGAAAAATATGTATTTGAACATAAAAAATGTCTGTTGAAATTCGATTCTTTTCTTTCCATATTCTTTATATTTTATTGATAAATATTCCTTATAGATTATATTTTGATATTCTTTTCTTGATCCAACTATATTTGATTATATATTTTAGAACGCACCACCAGGTCACGTGGTTGTTCATTTGACTGCATTGGATAAAGATGAACTAGACACAAACAAGTTACGATACTTTATCGTTGATGGTAATATTTTTTTCTTGAATTGTTCCCTTTAATATAATTGGTCAGCTAAGTTGTGTGCATTTGCTATAAATTTTTTAAATAATTTTATACACGCGAATTTGGAAGTGTTATTTTGTACATTTGAGTAACCGATAAGTGTTTTAATGAGTGAATTTTGTTTGCAGAATGCATTTTTAAGTCTGAATTTCATATAAAATATGTAGGGCTTTTGGGTGATATAAGGAGAAGTCAAATTTCTCAGAAACTTAATTTTAAAAAAATAGTTTAAATGTAGGCAATAAGTATTTTAGCAATAGATTATATAAGTGTTTGCTTTGTGTTTTACCAATATTTAAGATGACAAAGAAATTTCTCCTTTGGAAGAAATGAAATTTTTCACTTAACTGCCACAACCTTTTAATATATTTATGCAAAATTCATTTTTTAAAATAAGGCATGGATTGGTTTTGAAAGGCCTGAAAATTTTTTACTAAATACCATTAAATAACTAAATTAAATAATATTTTTTGATGGATTTTTAAACAATGGAGTGTATTTTTAATGCGAAAAACTACAAGCTGGAACGACAAGAATTGTTGAAATTTTTTTTTTCTTCTTTTCTTAAAAAAACTACAAAGTTTCAGCAAGCAAAGAAGAAAATAAAAATAAAATTAAATAAATATTTAAAAATAAAAAATATATAAAAATATTAAAACACAATTTAATTAATTAATTATTTACTATTTTATTAAAGTAAATAATAATTATATCAATAATTATGTATATACTAATAATTACAAGGAAAATTAATTATATGTATCAGTAATAAATGAAATTATTAAATAATAAACTTAATAATTAATTCACAATTAATTCAGTAATGAAAATAAAATAGATATAGTCATAATAGTAATTATAGATTTAATAATAATAATAAAATAAAAATAAAATTAATAAAGTATTTTTTAAATAAAAAAATAAATACATAAATTAATAATTTATCTACAACTTTTTTTAAAAAAAAAGTGATTAATTAAATAATAAATAATTTATTAATAATTAAAACAAAAAATTAATTTAATAAAATAAATAATAATAATTTATTTATTTAAATTAATAATTAAATAAAAATAAATAAAAAATAACTAACAGCAAAGTATAAAAGAAGTATGAATTAAATCATGAAATATATGAAATTTTGCATAAAAATACATTAAGATTTGCATAAAAATGCATAAAATTTTTTAAATCGATATAGGAACAATACAATAAATAAAACTTTAAGCATTGATGCTATATATGCGAGAGACATAACATAGTTCTCGAATTGCTGTATTGTATTATTATTATACCTGTGTATATTAAATTTGGGAGATGTTATACTCATTCACTCTATTTAATTTCTATTTAATATAACAGTTATATTTATCTTGAATTAAAATATAAATTGCGTATTAATAGAATATGAATCCTTATAATAGGTAACAGTGAACAGCAATTCCAAATTGAAGAAAATACTGGAGTATTATCTGTACGTACATCTCCTGATAGAGAAGAAACTCCTGTATATATGTTACGAGTTCTTGCCCTTGATTCTGCCAATAATACTGTAAGTGATTAAAATTTGATTTGAACCAAAACTATTATATTGAAAATAATTAATATTGCTAATATATTATACTTTTTGTTTGGTTTTATTAGGGATTTGCGAACGTGCACGTTTCCATACAAGATGAAAATGATTGGACCCCGACATTTTTGAATGAAACTTTCTTACTTAATGTTACAGAAGGTAAATACTTCAATTTTTCTTGATAAATTTAAATAAATACTCAATTTTGATATTGAAGTAATTTTTAAGAGTTTAAATTATTTTATTGCTGTTTATTTATTTTTTCCTTATAATGCTGATTAACATTCATTAAATCTCACCATAATTTTTTTAATAAAATTTTCTAAAATTCAGTTAATAAAAAATAGTATAGAGAGCAGCACCGAAACATTTTTCAATCTTTT
Source organism: Parasteatoda tepidariorum (assembly GCF_043381705.1). NCBI lineage: Eukaryota > Metazoa > Arthropoda > Arachnida > Araneae > Theridiidae > Parasteatoda > Parasteatoda tepidariorum. The sequence continues at coordinate 47,594,050 of NC_092209.1, read as the reverse complement.
TAATAATTTATATATTTTGAATAATTTATATTATTTTTAAATCTTCAGTTTGTTTTATCCAAGTTCTATGCACCTATATTTAGTAATAATTTAAGGCTCTAGTGTTAATTTAATTCTTATTTATTTAAGTTATTTGCTTCATGTAAAACCTTTTCTTACATGCTCTTAATACTTAATGTTTTTTATTTTAATTTACAGATGGCAGCACCAAATTATTTGTATCTTAGAAAAACTTTTTTTGCAAATTAATTATTATTTAAAAATAATGACTTCTTTGCTGAAATATTTTTTTGCTTTAAAATATGTTTTGTTTTTCCGAGAAATACAATGAAATATAATAATTTGTTTAATTACAGTGTCATTAAAAGATCCCATTTTGATTCTACTTATATCATAGGATTCATAAAAATAAATATTTTTGTCATGTCACTGAAATAATTCTAGACTAGAAGATAATAATCCCAAATGGTATTTATGTTACTACATACAAATTATTTTATTGCTTACTACTTTTAAGGGTCAAGTAGCTTAGGTGCCAGCATTCGCTTGCCAGTTGTCGATTATGATGACGGACCAAATCGGCAGATGGAGCTACTAATACTGGAAGGAAATATAGACAATCATTTTAGATTATCTGTAGATGATCGAGGAGTAAGTTTCAAATGATTTATAGCATCATTTTATCAACGTAATATCATCCTTTTCATAAATAAGCTCTCTTTTCTAATTGTAACATTATTTTTCTAAAATATAATAAAGCAAGATTACAAGGTTACATTACAAGGTTTAGTCAGAAAAGAAATCTATTCTACTTCAATAACTAATCAATCCCCAAAGATAATTTCTAAAATAAATAAATAAATAAAAAAAATGTTTTGTTGGTTCAAGGAGTTAAATACCCCAGTAAAAAAGACAGTTAAGAGTAAAAAAGAGAAAAAGAAAAGATTATTTAGATGTTGTTCAACCAATTAACAATAACTAATATAGTTAAACCAAAGCAGACGAAGAGAAACTGATTACTTTCAAGAGAAAAATATAAAGAAAGATTTTTTGGTTTAGCAAGAGAAAATGAAACTTGGAGAATTCATTACTACTATAAATTATAATCAAAATACAAAGAACCTAACGTAGTAAAACTGATCAAGATTTCTTAAATAAGGTGGCTAGGACATGTATTTCGATATAGCGATAAAAATCCCGTTAAAAAAATAAACTTCCCAGAACCAAAGGGAAAAAGGAAAAGAGGAAGACCTAGAACAAGATGGTTAGACTGAGAAGAGAAGTGGTTAAGGGACTTGAGAGAGTTAAGAGTTGGAGAAATATAGCATCGAATAGATCGATATGGGGTAAAGTGACTACTTTGGTCCCGGTAATCGGCTCTAGTAAAAGCCTATGAAGAAGAAAATAGTTAAAATTGCTCTATTTTTGTTATATTACAGTTCTTAATAACCGAGCCGAATTGTGATTTTTTAAATTCTTAAATCAAATGCAAGGCTTAAAGTTTATTTATGTCCAACTAGATTTTCAAAAATTTTAAATTTAAAATTCTTTTAACTATCCTTGCATATTTATTTTCTGTCCTATTTTTTAAAAATGTTAAGAGCTATTTTTCACATCCGTAAACAACCATGCATTGTCATTTAGAATTTTGTTATAATTTTTATTTTCAGTTAAAATATTTTCAAATTACTTCCAAATACTTAACGAATAGTTGAAACGATATTCTTTACTGCTAATTAGTAGATTAATGTATTTTTATTTGCAAAAATAATTTGAATAACAACGTAATCGAACAGCCAGCAATGCAAATAATTTCAGTAAGTAATTGAAACAGCCAAAGTGCTTAGGTGAGGTGATAAATATTTCGGATTTTATAAAATCTAAACAAAAAATTTAATTTGACAAATTTGACTTTTAGAAATACGCTGCAAAAGCTACTTTTTTTTAATTCTAAAATATTAAAGAAAAGAAATTTTCATACACAAAATTTTATTTTTATAAATGAGATAAAATTAAAACATTTTATTAATTCCAGCCTTTGCTGACAGTAGTTAAAGAATTAGACAGAGAAGAGTACGGTGTGCCTGACTCAGCATTGCATGTGGTAGTAGTTGGTGCAAAAGATATGGGAGTGCCTTCCAGAACAGGGACAGCAACTGTAAGTTGAAACTTATAAGTTACATTCCTCTATTTTTCGAATATTTTAATTCTTTTTGTTTATTTTATTCTAAATTAATCTAAGCAGATGGAGTAACCTTACATAAAAGTTAACTTCTTTATTAAATAATTAAGATATAGCCTCAGAGTTTATTTTAAATTGCATCATGATTTTTGATTAAAAAACTAAATGTAATAAAAAAAATAAAATTAACAAGGGAAAAAAATTCTCCTAGTACCGTTTGTTAAATTTTTCCTATAAAACTAAGTTTTAATAAAATTTTTATAACAATTTAAGGAAATACGTCTTTAGCTTAAAAAATATTAATGAGTGTCTTTGCGTTAACGTCTGAAGATTTTGAAATTTTTTAATTTTACTCAGAAGACGAGTCAAACAGTTGGATACAGTTTTAAGAAGAACCTATTGTATGAATGTAATCCTCGCTTATGAATATCTTTAACTTTTTACCAGCATAACAAACTACGAGTTATGTTCAGAATTCAAATTTAGTTCGCTAATGTTTTAAATGAACATAGTGTTTCTTTGAAAATCTAGCATTTATAAAGGCATTTAAGTCTGAATTTTTTTATATGCCATGTCGCAAAAAAACTCCTATTAAATAATTGATTATTTCTTTTTAATTAAATGAATATTTTCTCCTGTTAGCTACTATTTGATTTTTGAAAAGAATAAAATAAAAAATAAAAACATTTGCTTGATGTGTAAACAATTATTTTTCAAATTAGAAAAATTCTCAAAGAATTTTCACAATTCTTGTGACGTACATATGTGTCGCGCTAGGTCAAAATGGGTAGTATAAAAACCAATAACTATTAAATTAACATAATCGAAAGAATTCTAAATTGCATTTGCAAACAATTTGCATGAAAGAAATTCTCATTGATCTATCCAGTTTGTAAGTGTTTTAAACAAGCATTTAGGCCATTTCTTTTATTCTTAATGAATTAAAATGAATAATTATTAAATTAATATATCAGCTATCATTTTAATTTACATAAATTAAACATTTGTAAAAAAGTTTTTTCCATTGATAAAAAAATTTCACTGCTGATAGTAAATAAAACACCAGACACAATCGAAAATCAAATCTGGTTTACAACTGTTTTAAAGAAACGTGTTTGAAACCATGAGGAATTTCGTAGCAGTAACCACTAAAAAATGATCTGAGACGACATTTACAATAGAATTCGATGAGATGACTTAAATGTACAATTCAAACCTTTCGACATTTTTTTTTAACAGTGTTCAAAAGCTTTAGTGAACGGCACATCAACCTTCAGCAGGCCACATAAGGCTCTCAGGCAGCAAGTTATGCACTCCTATTTCAAGTTATTCCTTCGATTGTTAAAATGATAAATCAATAACTGCTAAAATAATATCCTCGCAAAAACTCTAATTTAATTATTACTTTTTTTTGACTTTTTGATCTCATAGAAATTTCAATAATTTCTTAAATTTACCTTTAGATTTGCTTAAATAAATTAAAATAAAAAACTCTGATAGTCAAATTTTTAATATTTAATCTTAAGTAATATGTAAATGATTACTTTTCTAATACCTGTATGAAAATCAAAGGGCAGATAATAGATAAATACCGCAATCCTACAGTTCAGTTCTTAATCGTACAGTTCAATACTTAATAGAAAATATATAAAAATATAAAAACATAATTGAATGAATTAATTATTTACAATTTTATTAAAATAAATAATTGTTATATCAATAATTATGTATATATTAATAATTACGAAGAAAATTAATTATATATATGTATATATATATATATATATATATATATATCAATAATAAATGAAATTATTAAATAATAAACTTAATAATTAAATCAGAAATAATTCAGTTATAAAAATAGAATATAGTCATAATAATATAGTTAATGTTAATAATAAAATGAAATCAAAATTATTAAAGTATTTTTTGAATAAAAAATAAATACATAGATTAATAATTTATCTAAAATTTTTATAAAATAAATAAAAAATGATTAATTAAATAATAATGAATTAATTTAATAATTAATTTAATAAAACAAATAATTAATTTAATAATACAAATAATTAATTAAATAAAATAAATAATACTAATTTATTTATTTAAATTAATAAGTTCTTAATCGTACAGTTTATTATTTAATAGAAAATATACAAAAATATAAAAACATAATCGAATTAATTAATTATTTACAATTTTATTAAAGTAAATAATAATTATATCAATAATTATGTATATGAATAAGTAATTAATTTTATAAATAAGTTCAATACTTACTAGGTTCAATAGGTTTAAGTTCAATACTTAATAGATAAATACTACTGTTCAGTTAAAGCTGAGTATTCTATTATTTCATTTTATTGAAACCGTTATTGCACCGAGTGTGCTATCAATCTAATCTAAATTCACTAATTTAATCCTTTAATGACATCAGGTGGCAGTTGTGATTCAAGATATTAATGATAGTCCTCCGGAGTTCGCCAAAGACATCTATTATGAATTCGTTTCTGAAAATGAGCCTGTGGGCAGCGTCGTAACCACATTGTCCGCCAAGGATGAAGACGCTGAATACAACACCAACATGAAATATGCATTCGGATCGAGAACGAGGAATGGTAAGTGACACTTTTACATGTCAATTTCCTCCGGTTACTCTCTTAATTAGTTCTCTCAATTGATTTAGGAGGTCCATTTCTATCAAAATGGAACTGAATTATTCAATGCGTTTCGTATATCAGAATTTTTATTTTTTTTCAATTTTGTTTTTTTTAATTGTATACTACTGCGCAAAAAATTCCGGTATTAAATGCCATCAGCATTCCTAAAATCCATTTTTACCATGAAGTTACTCTTTTAATTAGTTCTCTTAATTGATTAGGAGGTTAATTTCTATCAAAATGGAACTGAATTATTCGATGAGTTTCGTTTATCAAAAATTTTCTCTTTTCAATTTCGTTTTTTTTTTAATTGTATACTACAGTGCGAAAAATTCCGGTATAAAGTAAAGGCAACATTCGTAAAATTCATTTTTCCTATGAATATTATGTCGTAATTTTTACAGTAACATTTATTTATTTAAAGTGATTCAGTGATTTGACGGTAAGTATTGTTGTAAAAATTACGGTTTATCAGTTTTTTTTTGTTCCGTAACATGTTACGGTAAAAATTAATTTCACGGTAATAAATACGGGCGCCTTGAGTGCCGATACTTTTCACCGCATTACATAATGTTTTACAGTGACGGAAGCAAATGATGAATAATTAGTTAAAAAGTGATTCATTAATTTTACGGTAATTATTATTGTAAAAAATGCGGTATACCAGATTTTTCGTTCACTAACATGTTTCTCTAAAAAATGTGTATCACGATAAAAAGTACCGTAACAATAAAACGTTTATCTTATGTTGATGTGGAATTTTTTACAGTTTAAATATTGATGCTGAATCTACGATTTGAATCTATGCTCCGAATCACTGATTAAAATATTATTTCATCACATTAAGTGATTGTTTTTAAATAAATCTTATCGAATCAATTCTGCTATTTTAAATCAACGGATTTGAATTTATTAATATTGTTTCGTATTAACGTATTTGGAAAAAGTAAATTTTTCAAATCCGTTTAATAAAATATACCAATTCAGAGACTTCATTTAGCTATTATTTGCGGGATTTGAATCCTTGATTCTAATATTTAAGGGCGAAGATTCTTATAATTTAGAACTGTTATGAGAGGTCCGTTTATTGATTTAAATTTCGTTGATTCGAATACATTGATTCAAAGTATTTATCGAATATTTGCATTATTCGAATCTCAGGTTCAAATGCTTAAATTATCTGATTCAACTTACTTTAATTCCGCCATTTCAGATGAATTTATTAATTTAAATTTCGTATATTAATTTACGTCGATTCAAAATAGTTCTTATAGTCGTTAATGGAGTCCCTGGTTCAAATACTTAATCTGATTTAATTGATTTTAAAACTGATATTTCGGGACAGTTGATTTGTTTAATATCCGTTGATTTAAATTTAATGGTTCAAAGATTTAAAAAAAAAATAGTATTTTTGTAGTTTGAATTCCTTGTGTTAAAAATCCATTAAACTATTAATTCAAAGATTTCAATAATTAATTAGTTTTGAAGTTTGAATCACTGTTATAATGATTTAAAGAAATTGATTGATTTGATTCTAACAACTCTATTTATTCGTTGTAATCATCTTAATTATATGCAAGCAGATTTTTTTTACCGTAAATTATGTAATTTATTTATTTCCATTAATTTATTTATTATTTATTTTCTTTATTAATTTTTAAAAAAAATTTTTTATGAATTATTTTATGAATTTTTTATGAATTTTTTTTATGAATTTTTATTATTAATTATTCAATTATAATTGATTATTATAATTAATTATTTTGTTTATTATTAGTTCCATTCTTTATTGATCCATTCACCGGAGCTGTAAATGTATCCAGAACTCTAGATGTTTCAGAAAACAGAGAATATAGTATCATTGTTGAAGCTTCTGATGGACTCTGGAAAGCAGCGGTACTATATTTTTGTTTCGATAAATGTAACTGTAATATTATTTAAAAATTATTACTTCATTAAAGTACTATATTCTTATTACAATTAGATGTAAGTGTAGCACTTTTCAAAACTATTCATTCATAAACGGTACTATATCCTTGTGTTGTTAAATGTAACTGTAATCTTATTTAAAAATATTACTCCATAAGAAGTACTAAACTTTTATTACAATAGCGTAGCTGTAGCATTTTAAATTTTTTTTCTTCATAAACGGTACTATATTTTTAATACTATTAAATATAAATGCAATATTTTTTAAAATATACTTACACGTAGCGTTGAAATGTTTAGTTTTTAAAACTAAACTAAGTCAATTTAAAGAATCCAATTATTTTATTTTTTTAAATATGATATATAAATTTGTCTAAAAGCTGTAATTTAAAATAAGTATATGTTTTTTTTTGTATAATTCTGATCATTAAAAGAAAAATTTTGCTTTAAAAATTACACGCAATTTTTAAAATTAATTTAGAATTCTTCAGTTGATTTTGATACGGTAATACTTCAAAATGTAACTAACATTTTTAAGTTGCTCGAAACATGAAGCAGATGTTCTTTAAATCTATATAAAATAACAAGTAATGTTTTAAATACTTAAGAAATGTGAAATTGAAATTTTTTAGCAATTAAAGTTTATCGTCATTTATTTTATTTGAAACAAAATGCAGATTTTAATATTTTTGCAAGCATTTGATATTACTTTCTTTGCATTCACTTATGTTTTTAAACTGATAGCAATATTTTTTTATATTAAAAAAGTATTTTTGTTTGTTTTTTTGAAAAAATAAAACATATATATTTTAACCGATATTCGAAATTTTTAATTGCTTTTTGAAATTAATGCGCGTGAAGTTACACTAGTTATTTAAAAATAAATGTTGATTTGTTTAGTTTTTTTGTTCTCTAAACTAACACAATTTATATCAAAGGGCAGATGTTTGTTGTAACCAACCAGCCTCCGCATCGCACTCCCTAACTACCCAATTGTAATAAATGTTAATAAACATTATTATAAAATTACTATTTATACTTATCGTAATAACAATTAAGAATAAAATATATTGACTATTCGTACATTGATATGAACAGCTCTGTCACCTCAAATTTAATGATATTTTTTGTACTTTTTTTCTTTTAAGTAGCGAAAAAATATTAATAAATAATTTATGATATTATTTCAGAACACTGTAAAAAAGTATAATACACCGTTTATTTAACGGAAAAATATTGTTATTTAAAAACAGTCACCTGCTTTCTAAGCAGTTAAGTACTGTTATTTTAACATATAAATTCCTTTCTTTGAACAAACTCTGTTATTTTAAGAAAAAAATATGTAAAGTAACTATCAGCATTGCGATCGGTGCGAACCGAGAACTGCATTTGTACGACAGTCAACAGAGGGATTCGAATCAGAATAATTTCATTGGAAGGCGAGCTCACTGTCCTCTTAGCTCAGTAAGAAGAAAAATCTTAAACCGTTTTTATCTTAAACGCCTAACTTATTTTAGCAATATTATGAGTAAAAACTTTATAAAAACGTTTAAAACTATAGTGGCCCACCTGTATAAAATTATCTGCTAACTTAATTTACCAAAAAAGTATATTTAAAGAAATATAATAATCAGGTAGAGTATCAATTTTACAATAAAATTGAATCACAGTTTTATTTATACGACGTTTAAAACCACAAAGTAGGTGAAATAAAAACAGTTATGGAAAATAATCGTAAAATTACTTTTTTTATTTTTAAAAAAAGTAGAGTTATCGTACTTTGGTAAAAACTAGACAAAAACTAGAATTTGAACTGATGGTTTTAATCTGTTTATGATTAGCATAAACACAGAGAAAAACCGTTTTGTCAATAAAGCAGCTTTAAACCGTTAAATATACAGAGAAAGGTTGTAAAAAAAGGGGAATTTTTTACAGTTAACGGATAAAAACAGAAAAAATCGTTATTTTTTTCTTAAAACATTTTTTTTCCAGGGAACAATATATTTTTTTTTTGAAGAATTTACAGTATTTATTTATATTTTTTTACAGTATACCTTTATTCTTAAATGATCATTATTCGAAATAAAAGTTCTAAAAATGCCAATTTTTAAGTATAAACCGTAGTTTATAAATAGATCGGTTCAGTACGCTTTAATTTTTAATGTTATTTTGCGAAGTTAAAATTTTAATTTTCAATTGTTATAATGCTTATTTATAACTATTTCTAAGTTAAGGATTTTAAGAAATAAAATGTTTAGCTTTTTTTTAAACAAAATATTTCCTATCTTTTTTTATCTTAAAATAAAAGTATTGTTTATTTATCGTTTTTTTAGACGACATTGAAACTTTTCATCAGAGAAGCCGAGGAGCGTGATCCTTTATTTGATCAGCAACATTTCCGTTTCGGTATTCCTGAAAATATTGCTGGTGCCTTCGTTGGTCATGTAGAGTTGAAGGAACGTATGCACCGTAGCAACAGTCAAATGCAATACAACATTGTTAACAATGATGTCAAAAATCTTTTCAACATCACACGGGTAAGTTATTGTTTTATTTCAATTGTCAGAAAATTTGACAGTATGCTCATCCAAGAACTTTTTTTTTTAAAAATAGCTATTTGCAATTATATTAAATAGAGTGTGTCACAGTGATATAACATTAACTGGTTATAAGTAAAATTACATTAAAAAAACACATGTTATTAAATGTTTAACTAGGTCTAATGAAATTTGAAGAAATTATTGAAAAAGACCTGCGTAGCTGTATGTTATTAAATTGGGGAATTATTGTTATTGAGGAATTATTGTATGTTATTAAATTCGCTCATTGACCCTCGGAATTTCTTTTATATTATATTTTAAATTTAATTCAAATCATCCAGTGCAATATAAAAATATTGAATAACATTTTACATTACACAGCATTTAATTTCTTATGTTATTAATTATTACACTGAGAAAACCAAGTAATTTAAATAAACTCTTGGAATATTTCCTACTGATCATGCATTAGTATCTTCTTGTTTTTCTCTCCATGAAAACGTAATTTCCCTTAAAAACCCTCCATAATGACGGGTTTCCTTCCTTGTCTTCTGAGTAGAGTTCAAAATTCCAGGGCTATGACGTAGAGCATCGACTGTTCAAATCACAAAAATCAATCAGCTGCTCAACAACGATGATAAAAAGAAAGTATTGTTATTAATATTTTTTTATCAAAAACAGAAGCTATGTCAAATGAATTGAGCAGTGTGTGTAGTAGTGCCCAAAGTGACTGTGTTAAACATTAATGCCAGGGACCAGAAATTAACGTCATCTTATCAAACAGTGCAAATTTAAAATTTGTAATATATATACTTTATATATTACAAATTTTAAATTAGCACTATTTGATAAGATGCCGTTAATTTATGGTCCTTGACATTCATGTTTGGCATAGTCACTATCAATATATATCAGTAAGGTATCTTGGAGTTATGTGCCAAGCCCCTTTCAAACTAAACAAAATTAACCGCTGTAAGGGCATTTAATTGCAGAAATTAGTTTAACAATTAACATTTTAGTAAGCTCATTCATTAAACATTCCACTATTGTATCGAAATAAGTCATGTAAAATTTCTTAAAATTACATAAATTTTAAAATGCCACTGTAAATTTGCAAAGAACATAAATAAATTATTAAAAGCAAACCGTATTATTAAGATGTATAGTTTATTTCGTATCTGGTTATGGCATTTCATTTTATTAACTCAAGCAAAATAACTTTTTTGGTTGAGTTTAAAAAGAATAAAAAAGGGAAAAAGAAGGATTTTTTTAGGGCAACCAGATAATATTTTTTTAGTGCCTTACTGCAACACCCATATTTTACGCTCTACGTGAGAGAGAATCCATTTTTCTTATTGATTGATATCCGTTATATGTTTCCGAAAAAAATCTCATTTCTTATTGAAAAGATTATTATAATTTTTCAATCTTTGTTTTATCGCTTTCACTGTTTTTCTCAAGTAGAAAATGTTGAATCTACTGAAAGAGTAATTGATTTTTTTTTTTAAGTGGGGAATTCATCGTGCATTCATTTTATCTAGCATTATTTCAATAAAATTTTATAAATTTTAAATATGTTGTAAATTTTTATTTAATATTAAAGTATTTATTTAAATACTTTAATATTAAATAAAAATTAAGTGTAAAAAAGCGTTGTTTTGCTCGTTTTTTAAACTCTTTTTCTTACAAACTTAAACTGAAAAAGCGCTCAATTTAGTCCATAAGTGATTGAATTTTTTGAGCACTTAATTTCATCCTTCAAGGCGGCGTGGTTAGTAAAGCCTGTTGTCAGGCATGTAAGCTTAAAATATTCTTATTAAAAAATCCAAAATCGTTATATTACTAAAAATTACACGACAAAGAAATGACTTTACATTGCTCAACATGTAGTTGAATATTGTTGATACGAATCTTAATTACGAAAGCTCTGGTGCTCGTGAATACTCTAGTCATACAATTTAGACTTAAAAAATGTCCAACATCCTTAAATTACATGATCTGGGCGGTTAATTATGATTATATGAAAGGAGATTTACGTGTCCAGGAAGTGACTTAGTTCTAAGTGAGGCTGGATATTGTTGATACGGAATTAATTTCAATCTTCAAAACTTAAATTTTAACTTCAATCTTCAAAACTTTAACTTCATAAAAAAATTCCCAAAGGAACATGTCTAACATCATTAAATTGCATGATCTGGGCTGCTAATTATAATTACTAAGTTGGAAAATTACACGACTTGAATATGTCTTTACATTGATCAACTTGTGGATAGATATTGTTGATGTAGTACACAATTTTGATATTCAATACGTGGGTGACTGTAAAGTCTCTTGTTTTGCACTTTAAATAAAATAAATAAATTAGTAGCCAAAACAGTCCAACATCGTTAAATTGCAGGATATTGGTGGTCAATTATGATTGCATCAATGGAAATTTGCTAGGCGATGACTTTATATTGTTCAAGATGTGACTGAATATTGTTGATACGGCACTTAATTTTTATTTTCAAAACGTGGGTTCTTCTAAATCCTCTTGAAATACACTTTAGACTTAACAAAAAAGTCCAACTTCATTAAATTGCATGATCTTGGTGGTTATTTATGATTACTTTAAAGGAAATCTACAAAACCAGGAAATTATATTACTTTATTCAGCATGTGACAGAATAATTTTAAAACGGAACGCAATTTCATCCTTCAAAACGTGGTTGATTATAAAACCTTGGACTTTGAAAAATATCCCTAATTCCATGAAATTCACAAACGGCTGAATAAGGGATTAAAAAACCACTCAACATTATTCAGCAAAGTAAGCGTGATGTTTTTTCCTGATGTACTTTTTTAATAACCCTGAACTATCAGCTGTTAATCTGTCTTCATTTTTGTTTTCTACATTAGACAACTCATTGGGCGCATGGCAAATTACTTACTCTAAAAATACAAATAATAAGAGCGATTGAAAAGAAAATATTATTTTTAATTTTGGGAATTACTGGAGCAGCTCTTTTAACTTTTAATCACAAATAAATTACTGAAAATTAATTACCTTTTGATGCAAAAAAAATGGAAGTAATTATTATACTTTTAAATGCTCACAAAAAGTAGTGATCAATCAGAATGCTTTAGCATTTATAAAAGCAATTCTTATTTTTCTTAGTTAGTAATCATATTTCAATACACTCTTCTGTTAACTCATAATTTTTAAATGAGTGAATGGAACAAAAATTTAAGTATTCGATTCAAAGGCTTTTTTTAAATTTAGTTTTAATTTTTTCTAACGTTTTAACACCAAATGCTCATTAAATAGCTTGAACTAAACTTTTATAGTTAAAAAAAAAGTTCTCAGTTTTCTTTTTCTTTACTCAAACTGCATGAATAATGCATTATCACTTAAAAATAAATTTGACTTTCACTGGAAAAAAAATTTTCTTATTATAGAAACTAATTTTCTTTTTTGCTTTAATGATGTTTTCACCAAAACTTCGAAGCCTTAATGGAATTGCTATAAGGTTTTTGTTTGTTTTCTCAACTGCTCCAATTCACTTAAAATTAAAATTCAATTAATAAAAATTGGTGTTAAAACATAAAAATCAGTATTTCATTTTATTATTATCACGTCAAAAATATAAAATTTATAGTATATTTTGTTTTACTCGAATAACTTACATAATAATCAAAATGAATTTTAAAAATTGAAAGAATTTTTTTGGAAATAAATAATAGCACTTTTATTTAAAATTATAGTAAAAAAAATCGTAGTTATTTTTTTATCGGTAATGAATACCTTATACACATAGTTAATTTTAATTTGTTTACCTTATAGTTTGATAGTTGTGATTAAGAATATCCAAAGTCGTACAAACGTTAGGGCACATAGTAAAGAATTCTGGTAAAAAGTAATGACACCCTTGGTGCAGAATCTGTAAAATCCATTTTATCGTAAAATTTTATACCTTAATTTTTACATTAATTTAAATACCGTAATTCAGTGATGTTGCAGTAAAGAATATAGTAAAGATTATGGTATATCAGACATTTTGTTCTATAAGACTTATTGTTGAAAACGGATTTTACGGAAAAGGAACAGGCAAACTGAGTGTCTGTATCTTTTTACCTAATTTAATCCGGAATTTTTTTACAATGCAATAAAATATCAGAGAAAAACTAAGATCATATGAAACTTCAATCTATGACTATGTCAGAGAATTAACTGCATAAGAGCACGTATTACAGCTTTGTTTAACCCTTCATTGATTCACCAATCTCCTTTTTAACTTCATTGGTTCACCAATCTCTTTCAATCTATGACTATTTCAGAGAATTAGCTGCATAAGAGCACGTATTACAGCTTTGTTCAACCCTTCATTGGTTCACCAATCTCTTTTTTACCTTCATTGGTTCACCAATCTCTTTCAATCTATGACTTTGTCAGAGAATTAACTGAATAAGAGCACGGATTACAGCTTTGTTTAACCCTTCATTGGTTCACCAATCTCTTTTTTACCTTCGACCAAAAACGAAATTTTAATAAACAAAAAATTCTTAATGAAAAGTCTCTTTTATTTTCAATGTAATTTATATTTTTATCAAAATAATTTTTCAGGAAGGTAAAATATTCACCAAAGTTGGATTGGATAGAGAAAAGAGGAGTCAACACACATTCACTGTAATGCTTGAAGAAAAGAAACCTTCTACAAAAGTTGTGAGTATTGGATATCTTGGCTCTTTGCAGATTTCGTTACGCAAAAATACTTTAAGTAGAATTAAAATCAGGAATGATAGAAGGCATTGGAAGTGACTAATAATGTCAGTTTCAGATTTACGCGACTATCTTCATTTTAAAAACATTAGTTGTTCAACAATTTTGCCAACGCAATAATGAATATTTCTATTCCTATGCAGTGTAGCCATCACAGTTCTTCACCTATTATCTGAATAGACTTAAAATACAAGTTAACGTTTAGCAATAACGTTCAGCAATTTTGCCAACGCAATAATGAATGTTCCTATTCCTATGAAGTGTAGCAATCACGGTTCTTCACCTATTATCTGAATAGCCTTAAAATACAAGTTAACGTTTAGCAGTAACGTTCAGCAATTTTGCCAACGCAATAATGAATGTTCCTATTCCTATGAAGTGTAGCCATCACAGTTCTTCACCTATTATCTGAATAGCCTTAAAATACAAGTTAACGTTTAGCAGTAACGTTCAGCAATTTTGCCAACGCAATAATGAATGTTCCAATTCCTATGCAGTGTAGCCATCACGGTTCTTCACCTATTATCTGAATAGCCTTAAAATACAAGTTAACGTTTAGCAGTAACGTTCAGCAATTTTGCCAACGCAATAATGAATGTTCCTATTCCTATGAAGTGTAGCAATCACTGTTCTTCACCTATTATCTGAATAGTCTTAAAATACACGTTAACGTTAACGTTTAGAAATAAATTTATTTCACAGTTTGTTTTGAATAAATGCCAATCAGACTTTTTATCAATGAATACCTCATTCAATCATCATTTTACGGTACAAATTCATTTAAATGATGAGAATGCAACTATGTAAGTTTTTTTGTAAATTCCCTCAAGTATAATAACTACATTACAGTGCATTAAATGAGTATTAAAAAGTAAATACAATGATTCGTAACGTTATGCTTTACCCGACGAATCATTGTCAAGTCTAGTCACTATAATTATTAAATTTCAAGCGATCCTAATCACTTTAGTTTTCGAATCAAATTAAAATGTGATGTCAGTAGTTTCTATTTGTTTTTATTAAGAATACCCGAGGGACAACGATTACAATTTCATGGCTGGTTTTAACTACTTTAAACGCATTATAATTTTAACAATTTTTTTATATTCTAGATTTAGATATTAAACTTTCAGTTATATGTGGTTCCATATGCTTAATTTTTATTGCATAGTTTGAAAATAAAATAAAATACTAGGGAAATATTTTGAGAAAACCTTATCTATCTAAATTATTTATATAGTATTCGTTCACTATTTTATAGAAAATTCTATTTTCTTTAACTGTTTTATAGAATCATATATCATTTCCAGATATCAGGGTAAAATTGATTTTAATGCTACACGACATCGTTTATAACAAGGCACAACAAGGTTTTTAGAGGATTATGCTTGCATTAAGCTTGTATAAGTTACCCTTTTAAGCCGTGACTGAGTCTGCATTTAAAAACCAAGGCTAGAAAAACCTTCTAAAATTGAAAATGATTCATCATTCGCAAATTAAGAGTAGAAAGCGTTGTCAAAACGAGAATAAATTCACCTTCTCAAGTTTCATTTTTTATATTTTTGGACCATCTCGAAACAAGCTTTATTTGCACAGACTTTTATATGCTTTCTTTAACATTTTTAAAATAACAATCGGCCTGATCATTCTGTTTTCAATGCAAACAAAATGTTGCATTTGAGAGCCTGTGCAACACCAGAGTGAAAGAAAGGAAAAAACAAGGTTTACAGTAAAGCTAAGAATTGAGAATTTCTTTGTTAAGTAATTTGCATGCCTTCTTTAAAATCTTTAAGGAAACAAGCTAGGCATATTGATATCTCTACTAATTTTTAATGGTTATTTAGTTAACCTTTCTATACCATCAGAATGAAAGTGAAAATGCTACGTTGGGATTTTTATTTCATTTGTCGATTTCATATGTATTTGTTGTTAACAGACTGTGTGTGAAGTTACTGTTGAAGTACTGGATGTGAATGATGAGGTGCCGACTTTCCAACATACGTATACTGGATCCATAAACGAAAATGCAGCTTCTGGCACTCCAGTTACAGTGGTAAGCCATTTAATTTTTTTCCTATTATCTTAAGATTCAGTTTATAACTAACACTTTTGAATATCGTGACGTTTCCATTCAACTCTGTTGATGTAACAAAATCCTGTCCAGTTTTTAATGTTGTGGAGATAAAAAATTGATCTCTGTAAGAAATTTTCTGGATTGAATAAAAAGAAAAACAATGAAAAAAATATTTTCATTAAAAAAGTTATTTTTCAGCCAGACATGAGGTCGGCATGTCTGACTGAAAATTCAATGGTTGCGGGTTCGAATCCCACTCAAGGCATGAATGTTTCTCTCTATGTATTGTCTTCTGGTGTGGGAATGTGGTCCACTCTATGAGCTGGAATTTGTGACAGTGTGACATGAGTAACATTGCTCGCCTCCGTCACTTAGATTCACAAATGCCTACCGGGTAAAGTTAAATGAGCAACATTTTTGGCATCTTCCGAGACGAAATTTGAGAGTTGTTCGCTGCCTTCAGTTAAAAAAAGAAAAACATTTTGTCATTTAACATTACTTCTAAATGAATCGTCTGTCCTATTATTCACAGAATCGTCTGTCCTATTATCGCAGATCGTTAACAGCTCCTTTATTTTATAAAAATTTTGTGAAGAGTTTTTTTTTTTTCAAATGGGAAACTATTGAAAAGAATCCGTTTTCATGATCAAATAAGCTGTAAAGGGCTCATTAATGAACTCAAATTATTTAACAGACACTAGCAGACAACAATTGAAACCTAAGTAGTCTAAAATAGTCAATTTCATTTACATAGAAAAAAATTTTGTCAATCGGTTTTTAGCAGTCTGCAATTTAGTACTTGCAAATCGAAACGAAAAGAAGTGATTATGCCTAGCCATGTAAATTTAATCAGATTTAATTGGATGCATGAAAGTGACGTCACGCTTGTAAGTTGAATCTGATTGGTTTCTGACTTGACAAATTCTACGATTTACAAACGATGACGTCATTTACTGGTGTCCGATTAGTGCTTTCCATTTTTAATAAAAGATTTAAAAAAAGTCCCGTCAATGTTTCGGAACTTAAAAAAATCGCGTAATTAAAAAAACGACATACTTGTAGGCGAAGTTTGTGCCAAGCAAGAAGAGAATGAGTGAAAGCGTTTCTTATCCAGTAATCTGTTTTATATTCAGATACCCTTTTTGGATGGAACGAATTAAAACTTTGATTTTAGTTTTAAAAGTGCATTTGTAGAACTACTATAATGCACGCTTAAGTTTCATAGAGGCAATCCTTAAGCATCGCTTTAGAGCCGGGTTAATTCAGGATATAGGAAGCTCATCTTCCGATGAAGTGACCCAGATTCAAATCCCAGCAATGGCAGATAAATTCATGCACTGCTAAGAAGCACAGACCACAGTGTCGACGTACATTACTCTCAGCCGTAAGTGTTTTATGAATTCCTTTGTTTTTCAAACTGATTATGATATCTTTATGTTACGCAAATGTGAGTAAATTTCAGCAAAATGTCAAGTCCAGTTTTATTTAATACTAGATCCAGGATTTCATTTGTCTTCCGGGTTCGGTTCGCAAAATTATGAGCAGTTAATTGGGGTCTTAAAATTATAAGTTTCGCAACTTCTCAAAAATGGACCTTTTACAAAAAATCTATAAAAATCCCTTAAATTATTGCATAACGAATTCCTGTCAATAATTTAAAAGTCTATAAACTCATCCCTAGGAAATATTTTTATATTTTGAAATATTTTCTTCAAGAAACATATAATAAGGTGTGTATGTTTTATTTTATTGTTGCAGGATCCTCCTATCTCTGCTGTTGACAATGATAGCGGTAACAACTCCGTAGTGCGATACTCTTTGAGTGGTGCCGGAAGTGAATTATTCAAAATACTTGAGAGTGGAGAAGTTATTTTTAGTTCGCCAGATCCCATTCTTACGCTGGATAGAGAAAGAAAAGAGAGATACGATTTGCAGGTAAGATATACAAATAAATACAAATATACAATTTTCCCGGGCTTCCTTGCGCGCCTTAGATAATGAGTTATATTTAAAACAAGCAACGTTCTGTTCGACTATATTTTTAAAAAAGAGATTTTATTAAAAATGTCATTAAAAACTTTACAAGATTTGTTTAAAAGCTCTACAATGTTAAAATATTTGCAGAAATTGTGAAAGCTTTGTTAAAAATTGTATAAAAAAATTTTAAAAATGGAATAAATGTGCTGCAAATTTTACAGACTCCGTTGAAAACTTTACATTGTTAAATATGTCAGATGAATACTTTATAAAATATGTTAAAAAAATTTATGAACTTTAAAAATCATTTATTAAACAAAATTTACTTTTAATTACAATGCGAATTAAGTAAAATTTAAAAACTATAATTTTTAAATTTTACTTAATTCGCAAAAAAAACTATATTTTTTGAATTGTTTTTTTTTTTAATTTACAAAATTTGTTAAGTTTTATGTAATATTTAAAAAAAATTAGTTGAAAATATTAAGTTTTTAAAGATTTTGCAAAGTTTGTCAATAATTTTGCATTAAAATGTTTCTAAATTTCTTTTAATATTTTAAAGTTGCTATAAAATTGAAAAAAATATATATATTAAAATTTTTTTGTTAAATTTTTTGATGTTTTAAGCTAAGTTAATCTATGTATTTCTATGTAATCTATGTATTTCAGGTTACTGCGACAGATATGGGTAATCTCAGTTCCTCTACGTACTTAACAATCAACGTTGCTGATGAAAATGACAATGCACCTGTATTCCAGCACGGACCTTTAAGGGTAATGCTCCCTGAAACAGCTAGACCAGGATCGAAAATTGCGGAAGTGTCAGCTCTAGATGCCGATGCTAAAGGACCTAATTCAAAAGTAGAATACATTATTACTGCTGGAGATAAGGGCGATGTAAGGATAGATAGAGCAACTGGTCAGTATTCTTCAATTGCTACCAATCTATAAATTTGTGTTTCTTTAATAACTTTCATCTTTCCAGTTGAAATCAAAAACATTATAGTTAGCATTTGAGAAGATCAGCTTCAGAAAGTGTATAAAAAGCAAGATTTTCCATCAAACATATTTAACATATTCATCCCCGGTTTTTACTACTCTTACTGACACACTTAAAAAGAAACCCTCTATTGCAGAAGTAAACTTAATCAGACTGATGATTGGCGCACCAAAGGCCTTAAGCAACAACATCATAAGAAAAGAACCGAATATCGAAGACATTAATAATCACATTGCAAAATTAAACATAAAGTTCTTTAAAGAAGCTCATAATATCGCAGGTGATTTCAACAATATTTTTGAGATCGATCTACAGGATGAAAATATCAGACTCATTACTGTTATTGTGTTTTTAGTTTCCAATTATTGTCTGTCCAAGATTTATTCCAATATCGTCTACTATCCTTAATTTCAACTCCAATTCCTTAATTTTTTTATTGGCCAGGGGAGCAACCCTTTCCTTGAAGCTACAGATAGCCGATGTGGGAAAAAATCCCTATGTTAGGACCCACAAGTCATCTCTGTTTACGCTATCGGCCAATTAATTTCACGTATCGTATCGATTTTTTATATGGTTGTTGTGTGGCCGTATGCCTGTTTAGGCAGAGGGGGTGCGATTGTTCTTGTTTTCCAGTGGTGCCATCTATGGCCAAGAATTCGACTTCTGCCACACCATACGTCGCACCCGTTTATAGGGCGGCCGCATTCATACATCCATCCACAGATCGTGATTTGGACCTGAATTAGAGAACGATCGATCTCCAATCCAGTACTCCCAGAGGTATTGATATGGTTGTTAAATAGCCTTATTTGTTTTTATTATCGTCCATATATTTTTACGTTTTTCACTTCAATTACTGATTGCTCATTTTTTATTATTATGCTACTCGTTGTATACAATTTTTCGCTTATTTCTACTCACGTTTATTTACTCGGATATTATTAATTGTTTTATGATTATTATTGATTATTTTGAATTCTCCAATTTGGGAACCCGCTACTTTCAACACATCTGGTGTGGTCTCATTGACCATCAAGATCATTTCTTGTGTCTCCTCCTTCCTTTTTTCCTTTTCCAATTTATTTCGCACTTTAAATTAACTCTGCTTCATATTTTTCCACTCATAATTCCGACGAAACGGTAAGTGCAAATGCCGATATTTTGTATACGTCGGCTGCAGATGACGATATTTTGTATACGTCGGCTGCAGATGACGATATTTTGTATACGTCATAAACTCGTTAACTCAAACATAATTTTACCCAATATTTTTTCATTTGAAATTTTGCATTTAAGTTTTTTCAAAACAATATAATCATCCATAGTCATACCTGGTCAAAAACTTATTCATAATTATTGGCATAGTTTAAAAATCGTAAAATGTGTTCTCTTAAATATAATTTAATTCTTAGATTAAATAAAAACGATTAATTTGACTTGCTTCTGCAATTTGTGTCACAAAACCTTTTCTACTAGTAGTTGGATTGTGAAGTGAAATTCCTGATAATTATAGTGTTACTGGTGATATTATACGAGTATCTGGATAATTAATTTAGTTAAATTATCTACATTGTATTGGGTAAACTCATATCAACTTCCTGCAGTTTCATCTAGAGTTTAAGTCACTGATTGCACTTTTATATCGCTGTCAACACGAAATACGAGGAACAGTCCTTATGCCTTTCAAAAAAAATAATTTGTTAAAATATCAAATAATTATTTTAGTTCAATGAAAAATCAATAAAATGCACCATCTCCCTGTAATATTAACTAATCCACAGTTTTAAAGAATATTACTTTATCTTCTAGGAGAGATATATGTTGTGAGCACATTGAAACCTGGTACAGTTTATCTGCTGAACGTTTCTGCAGCAGATGGTAAAGGTCTTGCAGCTTCAACTGTTGTCAACATAACTGTTGTGGACGTTAACGATCACAAACCAACATTTTCACGACCTGAATTCAGCTTTAAAGTCAAGGAAGGAAACTACAGCCACAACAAGAAATCGCTTGGAATTTTGAAGGCAATCGATGAAGACACCGGATCGAATGGAATGATCGAATATTCATTGATTACAACAACATTTGAACAAAGTAAGCTATGTTTCTTTTTTCTTTGAAATAAATGAGTTAGGTTTTTAAAATTTTTGGGTTCTCTTTTGAAGATTAATTTGTACCATTGGTGGTTGCCAGAGTCGTGGGAACCAGCTTTGTTTACTGCCGATTGCCCTAAAATGATTGCCGATTCGAAAAATCTATTGAATAAAAACAGAACAAGATTCGTTTAAGAATAGCAAAAATCTACAGTTTGTCGCATTCATTTTTTGAATGTTAGATAATTTCTTTTAACCAAGATTTCATATTAGTTTCAAATTTTGTCAACAGATGGCTGTGATAGCTGAGAAAAGCAATAAGACAATGTTCTTTAAAATCAAGGTTTCAATTTCGTAAAGGGGGTAAAAAGACTTTGGTCTATAGTTTTACAATATGAAGCGAACTGTGTTCTGCTTACATTAGTATGTAATTTCTTTTGACCACGAATAAAAATTAGTAACGAAGTTTGTCAACAGGTGGCATTGATCTCTATCTATTGATAACTGAGTAAAACTATGAAAATGTTATTTAAAATAACCACAACAATAAAAATGTGGTGCGGTTTGAAGATGAAAGTAACAGACACTTGATGAAAGTATTTCAGTTTTAAAAAGGAAAAAAAAAATGTTTTACAGTTTTACCAAAAGAAGCGCTCTCTGTTGTTAAATTTTATAACTTATTTTAAAAGTGCGTTAAAAATAGCATGTTTCTTAAACAAGAAGCAGCTTTCTGCATTTATATATTAACCATCATTAATTATTTTATTACTTTTTAAAATCATCGGTCATTTTTTGGATGGCCAATGTATGGACACCTGTTCTGAATAGCATCTAAACTACTTATTGAAATGCCAAATAAATGACTGAAACAATTTTTATTGTGTGCCGCACGATAGTTAAGAAATATTACTCTTACCAATTTTGAAAACAACGTAATTATAATTAAATTTTGTTTTGCGCTTATACTACGTCAAACAGTTTCAGTTTCTTTACACATAGTGAAACACAACTACATGAATCAATTTAATTAAGAAAAAGATTACGATAGAATATATGCTTTAAAAACTCCAACTGCTCAGTCATCCAACAGATTTTTTTTAAAAAACAAAATCATAAAAAGTTGATGAAAAATTATATTTTTGACAGGGAAAAAATAGTTTCATAAAACCACTTATGAATTGTAGAAAAAAAAATAACTTAAGAATTTCTAAAAAAATTGTCTCCGTATTAACTCGCTGTTAATGAAAGAAAAGACTCAGTGAAACGAGGGAAAAACTGTTCCCCTAATTACTACGCTTAATGTATTTTGGTTGAGAGTATGATGGGGTGACAAAAGGAGATGCAACTGAAAAACGTCATTTGTCAACGTTGAAATCTTTATTAAAATATTTTTTTTCTTTGTATGAATAAAAGGTAAAATTTCTATCTGCTTTTAAGAAATTAATAGAATTAATTTAATTTTGAAATTTACACATTGAAAATAATATTTAAGTCTACGTATTATGTTTCTTCAATTTCCTTGAATTTAGACTATGTTATACCATTTTTATGGATTTTTTTTTTCTACTATGAAGTTTATAATTTTTTGGTGTCAATCAGGCGTTATCATCGAGCGGAAATGAATAGAACTTGACCGATTTGTGACTGCTCAATTAGGGAATTAATATTAGTCTGGATTTTTAAATCGTCGATGCAAATAGTTTTCATTAAGTAATTTATTATTTCTGCTTTGTAATTTCGATTGATTTTTTTCATGTTTGTTAACAGTACAAATGTGATTAATACATGCTCAGCGAGATGTTAGTACGCTAGAGAATCATTACAAAACATTAGAGAATCGCACTTCAGCCCGGAGGGATCGGAGTTAAATTTTCGAATCTACTAAGACCCACCGACTACAAGTGATATGCTGCGTACTTGTAAAATTTGTGGTATCGAAAGCCCTGTGATCAGTCGCGTCGCTGAACAGTACCATGGGTACAGGGACTTGGAGAAAATTTCCTTTCTTTCGGACTATGTTAAAATTGTAGAAATGAACTCACGAATGAGTGGTGCTGCCATCTATCCGGAGAATTCTGAGCTAAGTTGTAATTTTACCCTTAGGGTGCTCTCTTGTCAAACGAGATGCGCAAATCCCCGACTTAATTCACAAAGGCCAATGCCTAGCGTGTTTGGCTTGCTCAAGGGACATACAAAACAACAACACACATAGGTAATGTCGTACTCGTGCAGTTTTATAAGGTCGTATGATATTTTAAGAGCCTTACAATTAAGACTTCATAAATATGGTGCTTAATTTTTTGCTTACCATTACCATTAATTTCATTCGTTTTTTTTAAGTACTTGCTCCCATTCCGGAACAAGATGGTGTACTTGATAAAATTATATGCAAACAAAAATGCTGATCTTTTGTTTTCGTAAAATATCATAGTATTTTTAAGAATATTTAAAAAAACATCTAAAAATTATCAGCTATTTTGATTTAGTTATTTGACATTTTAAAAATACATTTTAAGGCTGGTACCACATTCTGCGTCAGTACTCGTTTTTCCTATACCTATTATTATACTATTTACTTAACTTTCATAAGACACTTATTGATTGAGTGTTAATCTTTTCTAGAGTTTCCATTTACTGTTGATAGCAAAACAGGGGAACTGTTTGCTCATGGAATAATCGACAGAGAATCGAAGAGCTCATTTAAATATCAAGTTCTTGTAAGTGAATTTTCTATTTATAAGAATATTTTTAAAAAAATATTTAAATAATCATTTAAAAGACTAATTAATTAAATAATATTAATGACTATGATGTCACAAAAAATTTTAATTTTAGGCAACTGATTTTGGTGAGCCTCAACTTAACTCGACTGCCGATGTTGTTATTGAAGTAATCGATGTGAATGATGAGCCACCAAGATTTTACACCGATCCTTATTTGGCTCAAGTTCAAGAAAATCTGGATCCTGGGCAAAAAGTAATTATTTGTGCATTCTTGTTTTTCAAAGCGCGACACCGAATCGGATGATTTTACAAGCATTACCACACGTGAATGGGATTTGTTTAAGTACTTTAACCCCTTAACGATCGGTTAATTTTCAAGAAAATGGTCATAAAAGTGTCTATTTTGCCAAATACACGTATTTGATCTAGTTTAAAATAAACTAACTATCTACAATTACATTAAAAATATCCTGGTACTGCCATCTGGTGTGTAAAATGAAAAATAAAATGTTTTCCGGGCAAAAGAAATGAATTAGTTTTATTCTTAATGGCGCGTTACTACTGAACACTCCAACCCGTCAATATCACGGGAGCGAGAAATATCGGGCGAAAGCTCACCCCGTCATTTTCACGGGAGCGAGAAGAAACTTAAATACAAACAAATACACACTAAATGTTAAAAATATTTAGGCTTTAAACTGAAAAAAAAAAAAAAAAAACTAAAAAAGTATTTATTTACCGAAAAAAATATCTTAGATGTTCATCATCCCTCCATTTGTTCTAGACAAGTTTTCTACTTCCTTATTAGTTGTTGCCGCATCTCCTTAAGAATGATAACGTAATTTCTGCCGTTTTTATAAAATACCTTCACAGCATAAGCTCATAGTGCGCCTGCCTACTGATCCAATGTAACTAAAAATGCTATAAACTTCTTTTTTTTTAAATAGATGGTGTTTGCATTGCTGTCTTTACTTTAGTTTAATCAAAACAATCGCTGTTGACAATTCAGCAGATTTAATGCAGTATCTTGTTGCATATTCTTTAATATAGTGGCTTTTTAAGACACGCTAATGGACGTATTGCTGTTTCACACCACCATTTGCACAACCACCTGTTGTATATAACTTTTATAAACTTGTACATTTGACGAAAAGTAGTTACTTTAAGAAAATCTGTAACTTTAGAAGGAAAACTAATTTCAGATATGAAAACCCCTAACTTGAATGAGACACCATCAAGTATTTGCATTAATGCAACAACACATTTTAGTTTCACAGTGTTACGTTTCAACGTACAGGCTGTGTGTTTGAAAGTTTAAATTAGTGCATCTGTAGTGTGGTTTAGTTACCGTAAATTATGTATTCAATGTATAAATAAAGCTATTTGAAAGCAAAATTCCTTATAAACTCTCAACTAATTTTAATTTAAATTTTAAAGGACATTTAATCTAAACATCGCTCTCTTACATATAAATGGAATAAATGATGACTTTTAAACATTAAAAACTAATTTGTTGCAATTTTAAATTTTTGAGTGTACATATTTTTATGTTTGCGGCTCTTAATTGCAGTAGCGCTATTAGCATTGTAAAGGGAGAAATTGCGGCACTTTAAAAGGCGCCTTGTACAAGGAAATATTAATAAAAAAAAATGGCATTTATGAATATCGCTGACTAGTAACTTCACTTGACTAATTGATTAAAATGTCATTAATGCATTAAAATACTTTATGGAAGAAAATAATATGCATCACTTTATGTGTTTGGAAGTCGTTTTAATTAAATACTTCCGCAAGGATGCTTTTCAAAAGTTATGAATACCAATACATAATCTTTAAATTTAAAATTAATTCCGTGAAATTTTATAACGTTTTGTGCCTGAACGCCATGGAATTATGAGCAAATTTCTAATTATAGAGAAATTTCATTATTATTAATGCAAATTTATAACCGTTGTTGAACAGCCGACTCTGTTTTGGGTTTACGACTACTAACTTTACCTCCATAGAATTGTAATATTAAACCCAATATCCAGAAGACAAAGGTACTCCTGGATCTAGTCATCATCATATCTGGCTAGACAGCCCAGGGGGGACCAGTGAATTCCTTTGAATTCGAATCCACTTCTCTCTATTTTTGACACTTGTTCGCCAGTTTTTCTCCTTTAGATTAAGGAAATCAGTCTCAACTAAATCCAGCCATCTCAGCCTGGGTCTACCTCTTTTCCTGTTCGTTAGGGGTTTGTGTAATAGGATTTTCTTTAAATTTGAGTCACCATTCCTTCTGAAAATGTGAGCTGCCCAGTTCATTCGATTTATTTTTATGAATTTCACAATATCTGGCTCTCTGTAAATCTACAGAGAGTCAGGATCAAGTATTAAGAGAAATTTGCCTTCGTGGAGAACTTTTTTAATGGAACTAATCGGCATTTGCGTTACATGGGGAAGAAAACCACGAAAACATCCCATGGCTAGTTTGTCGGCAAATGAGCTCTAACCCATGATCCGTGACCCCTGAAGATATTTTACATCAGCACTGTGGTCGGAGAAAGTTGGATGCGGAGCTCGTATCGATTGCTGAGATTCGAACCCGGTTCACCTCATTGGAAGGCAAATGCTCTACATCTGGAGCCACCACAGTTGTAATTAATGCGATTTTATTTTATAACCGTTGAACTGTCGACCAAATTTTGGGTTTACGACTACTAATGTTCAACTCCGTAGCCTTGTAATTTTGAATCTGATCCAGAATACAAGAGAACTCCTGGATCAAGTATTGGCAGAAATTTGTCTTCGTTGATGACTTTTTGATGGAACTAACCCGCGTTTAATAGAGAAGAAAACCACGAAAACCTCCCACAGTTAGCCTGACGGTAAGGGACTCTAAAACATGAACCGTCTACCTCTGAGGATATATTAAGTCAGAACTGTGGTCAGTGTGATCCGGGTGCGGAATTACTATCAACGTGTCATCGCAGGGATTCGAACCCATTTCAACTTAGTTATTTTTATAATTCATGTAATGAAGTCAGTCACACTGTAAAAAGTTCCGAATCAAATTACGGTAAAAATACCGGCACTCAGGATAACGATACTTTTTACCGTAAAATCCATATTTACCGGAGCATGTTATGGAACAAAAAAAATTATATACCGTAGTTTTTACAGTAACAATTACCGCAAAATCACTGAATACCTCTGTTTGAATAAATAATACAGTAAAAATTACAGTACACTATTTTACGGCAAAAATCGATTTAACGGAAAAAATGAATTTTACGGGATTGCCGGTACTTTAAACCCGGAAATATTTTACAATGTACAAATTGATTTTGTTACAATTAACAAAATCATTTTTAAAGGTTTTCTTTTGTTAAAATATTTATGCAATGAATAAATGCTTAAAGCTTTGTTTTCTATACATTGATAAAAAAGGTAAATGAATTAATTAAAAACGCTTGAGGCTACTGCATATTTATATATGTATTCATTAACAGATCAGATAAATTGTTTTTGTAACCTCTGAATAGCTTTAATTTCTCTAATTATCTTTCAATGAAAACAAAGTAATTTCTACTAATTAATTTTCAGCAAATGTATTATTTTATTACATTTGTTCCTTACATAGAAGTGCAATTTACATTTCTAATACTAATTTTTCTTTCCATTTCTTTCTTTATTGGAATTTAAAGAGTAATTTCGTTTAGGAAAGTGCTGATATTCTTAGACTTTCTTTATTTTTAAAAAAATGCTTTAAAAATTGAACAGAATGATAGAATTTGCCTTTTATTTTTCTTAAAAGCATTGAATTACAAAAGATTTTCAAGCCGTTTGTTTTCCATGCTTTTTATCACAAAAATCAAATTATTAATCCGTTTTTTTTTCTTCTTCAAAATAAATTGAAATTGAATTCTTTGTTAAAGAAAAAAAAATGTTAATATATTTCTATTGAAAAGTTTAACAAAGGAAATTTTTTACTAGATCGAGCATTTTCAAAATGCTCTCTTTTTTTCTATTGGTGTTCTTTTTTAGAAAGAGAATGATTAAATTAAACTTTTAATATAAATCTCAAATTCAATTTAAATCATTGAAAAATTTTTTGAAACTTCATGTTTGCATCTTATAAAGTTTTTTATTTATATAAATTAAATTCCAAATATTTTAAGAAAAGTGTGTTTATCAGAATTTAATTTATCTTGTAGTTAAACACGTATACTTATATTTAAAAAATGTGACTCATGAAATATTAAAAAAAGTATTCTAAGTATTCTAACTAAATAATATTCCTTATATTTCTAATAACAAAATTTATATCAATATTTGTTTCACTGTTAAACGCATAACAGGCATACATATGAAAAATCACAATGCATGAAATGTTTAAAGAAGGAAGTGTTTTAAGCAAATATCTTATTTTATATTTTTGTTTTTTATTATTATTTTTCTTGCTTTGAACTGAATAACGAAATTAAAATTTAACTTAACTTATTGGAAATTTACTTTTATAATAGTTACTGTTATTTGCATTGAAAAGTTTATTAAAAATGTTAGGTGAATAATCTAAAATTTCTGAAATATATTTTTTCATAAACATAAAAAGCTGATTTTAGAGATTGGTAGTAATCTATTAATATAGTAAAATCTTCTGATCAAATGCTATTTATTTTTATTACATTTACTAATTACAATATTCACCATGGTATATTATTTATATAATTTATACAATTTGCAAAAGCATCTGTAAAAGTTGAAACATAAGTTTTTTTTTATTGTTGCGATTGATTTTACTAAAAGAAAGTGCATGCTATTGAATGTATATAAACCAATAACTAAATTGTGAACGTTAATAGAGATCGATCTCGCACTTTTACATTAGCTCCAGTATGTTCCCTCACGTATGATTTGAAGCAACTCCACATGCGCTCTTTTATAATCATTATAATTATGCGTTCTTTTATTTATGATTATAATTATATGATAATAAAAATTATAATCATATAAAGTTTATAAAATCACGATGAAATTTGTGCATTAAATTATGCTATGAATACATTATTTTTTTTAATTCTAGGTCACTCAGATAGCAGCTTACGATTCTGATTCTGGTAACAACGGTCTTGTGTTTTATAAATTGGGTATTGGGCATAATAACAAATTCTACATTGATAGCAAAGGTAGGTTATTATTTCATTTATGCTTTATAATATTTACGAATCAGCGAAAAAAAATCGAAGTTGTCTTTGTTATTATATTTTCAACTTTTGAAGCATTTTTATATTTGGGTTCTGTCAAAAATATGCATGTTGTTTAAATCGTACATATAACTTTAGTCTAGAATTCTTTTTACATCTTCGTAACTTGTGTTATTTAAAAGAAACTGAAAAAGTTTAGCATGTGAAATTTTCAATTATTATTTTTGAAAACTATATATAATTTTAAAATAATGGAGTCGTTAATGCATGGAAGATTGTACGTTAAATGTAATAGATATCAGATTATAAAAAATTTAGATTGAACAATAATCACCTTCCAACTTAATACAACTTAATTGGATAAAACATTATATTGAAACTTAAATGAAATAAACATAAATAAAAATAACATATTATTATAAATGTAATAATAACAACATAAATAAAAAAAAATTCCCATTACATTAATATTTTTGTTTTGTAAGACGAAACCGTTTTGACGTTTTTAACTTTAAACTATCAAGAACAAACTTTTTACAATAATGATCAATTAAAAATAAAACAAACTAAACATAGTTACCAAAATTTTACTAAATATTATTTAGACTAAGATAAATATAAATAAAATTACTTTAATTTAGTATTATGAAAAATCTGTTTTTAATTATAAATAAAACCATTTAGACGATTTCGGCATAACACTATGAATAGAAGGTATTTACGATATTTTATTATTACTACATAACTTACAATTTACTAAACTTTTATCAAAAAGACAATATTGTTATTGTTTGTTGCAACAAGATTTCTTATAATAATATAATTGAATAATATTCAAGATTATCGAGAACAAAAAACAGCTTTCTATATTAGGTAACACAAATGAAAAGTTCTTTTTTTCAATATTGTTTACATAACAACTACTTAAATTTGGTTACCAAATTACATTAAAACTTATTAAGAACAACATTATGTTACAAAAATATAAAAATTATTTTAATTCATAACAACGTTTTTTTTCATGATCAGATGGAACCGTCTGGACGCTTTCTACATTAGACTACGAAAAACAAGCTTTTTACAATATGACGGTAATTGCATATGATCAGGGAGCGCCAAGTCTTAGTTCAACGACGAAGTTATGGGTTACAGTTGCAGACACAAATGATGCCGTGCCAGAGTTTTCTAAAGCTGTTTACACACTCGAAGTAGCCGAAAGTCGCCAACCTGGCGATACTGTGTTCAAATTGGATGCTGGCAAAGGAGATTTTAAATATGCGTTACTTAGTAAGTAACCAAAGATTATTTTTTAACTAATGTTTAATTTGCTGTGCTCAATTCGAATAACTTTACATCTAACACTCATGATTATTAATGATTGTATAACATACTCCCGGTAGCAGAATTTACTGAGTCAATTTGCAGTACCATCTTTATAAATCAAAATTTGTCTGCAATAGAAACAGAATCAATTGGAGACTATTATAGTAAAAATAATGCTTACCAAAACAAATTGTATATCAAAATTTTAATTCGCAGTTTTAAGGTTAATAAAAGTTAAATGCAAGAAATGTATGCTGCTTAAATTTTATTTGAAATATGCACAGAGGAAAAAAAAGTATAGTCAAAATTAACATAATATGGTAAATATGATAATGATGAGAGCACTAAAAAACTGGGAAACTTTTAAAGAAATGTTATTCGGATTTCGGTAATATTAACAATAAAATATGGTTTTAAAATATAAGATAAATTTTGGGAAATAATAGACAATTTAGGATACCTTAGAGCATAGTATCCATTTATTCGTTTAAATTTTTTTCAGTTCTGTATTTTATTTATTACGTATGGGGTAATAAGAAGTATAAATATGAAAACCAGAACTTCTGGTAAAACATTAACATATGAACGCAAAATTACCAAAGGAATGGTTTAAATAACGTATATTTCGGTTTTATTAACCGGCATTGTTTTTTTACTAGAAATTTCCTTGCAATATAATGCGTTAATTTTCTCAGAATTTTTTCTGTGTTTGAGATTATGTTTAAAACGGAAGATGGAGTAGATCTATATCGAAATAATTAACAGAAAAAAATACGCAGATTTATTAAATTCAAACCTAATTCAGTAAATACTACAATAATATAAATACAGCACAGCCTGTAAATTATTTTCTGACTATTTTAACAACTAAGGGTATCCAAACACATATATAGCGAAGAAACGATAATTTAAAAGCTTAACATTTGAGTTTGTGATTTTTATAGACAGTACCATCGATAATTATGTGACAAAATACATTTCAAGAGTTAAAGGATTACAAATTATATGTATATGTTTAAAGTCATCCTTTAATCAGCATTTCGCTTGAAAATTCGAGTAACTGATAACAAATAAACTTGAAAAAGAAATACATGGTCCTTATTAAAAGAAACTATTTTTCAATTACTATTTGGCCTGTGTTTATTGGCTTCAACAACTTTATCACCATTTAGTTAAAAGCACTTAATTGTGCATTCATTGCTCCCGCTACCTAACAGTTATATAGCGTAACTGTTGTCTCCCCTACGTGGACACGTTTGCCTCCCAATGAGGAGTCCAGGGCTCGAACAGCCAGCAATGACTAGTCGGTACGATTTCCACACCAACCCTTTTTTTGACGTAAAATATCCAAAGTGGTAGACGGATTATGAATTCGAGTACTCTTGCCGTCACACTAACCGTAGGAGGTTTTCCTTCTGGTTCAAAATTACAAGCCTACAGATTTGAACATGGGTAGTCGTCGGTTGTTTGCAAAATTACGTCGGTTGTTCAACGACTGTTAAAAAATACAAAATATCTCCTGTATATGCAACGGCAAACACTTATCATTTGCTTTATTTTCAGATACCAACGAAATAGATGCATTTGATGTCGATTTAAGTACTGGTGATATACGTTTGGTTAAAGCTTTAGACAGTGTTCAGCAGAGTCATTACAGACTACTTGTAGAAGCTTCAGTCGATACCGATCCTCCAAAATCTGATACAGCTGAGGTAAGTTCAAGCAATCAGTGATTTTTGCTGGAGGGAAAATGGTGCATAAGCACATAGTAAGATGATCGTAAAAAAGTAAAAAAATACCTGGTATTTTCTTTAACCTCTGTTTCGCATTCGTTAAAGAATTGTATCTAATATGATATTAAAATGTTACTTTTAAAGGTATGCTTCAATATATTAAGCAAAATGCAATGCAATTCCATTGCTAAAAGCTTTTTCCCCCCAACCAAATATCTTTTGATGTTTGAATATTTTTCGATGAAAAAAACAGGACGAAACGTACAAGCATATGTCATTCTGTCAATATATTATTGGATTAAAAACTCTGTATTTAAGTTTCTATTAAGTACAATAGTCTAACTTAACATTGATAATGTCCTTAGATCATTACAGGATCGATAAATGTATCTGTTACAGCTGTTCCTCTTATAATGATATTTCCTAAATCCCGGGATCTGTTATTTTGTAACAGATACTTGTATGATATTCTATTTCGTAAAGTAACAGACATAAAATGTTATTCAAAAATAATTTCTAGGATATAAGAAGACTAGTAGAAAGACTTTCGCGCATAAATTAATTATTTATAAATTACTGCTTTAAATTTTCTAACTTTTATTTAAAAGTTAGTTGGTGATTAAAATAGGCTAAGATAACAGAGCATTACAATCATATATACTTTTTTATTTATTTTCACAAAAAAAGTATAAGGGATAACTGATTCAAGAAATTTAAAAAAAATTTATAAGACACTTTTAGTTGCCATTGTGTATCGCTAAATACAGAAATATTTATATATATATTTCATATTAAATTTTAATACATCAAACAATGTACATTATTGATTATATATCTTATTAGTTACGAAATACTGTGAATTTGACATATTTTTCTCTTTTAGGTCAATATTATTGTTGGAACTGGACATGGGGTCAGACTTTTCCCAAGCCGTTTATATGAAGTGACAGTTTTTGAAAATAGACTAGCACCTTTGGTTGTTTTGGATTTGAATGCTACTGATGAAATAGCTCACAAACCAGTTCTTTATAGCATTGTTGGACATGATTATAATGGTAAGATTATTCAAATCATATGTTATTTTCACATTGATCTAGCATTATAAGCACTTATGAATTTCCCTCATCCAATCGAAACATGATCCCCTTAGCCAATCGTTAAGCTGAAAGTGAAAGGTTGGGCCTCAAAAAAACGGTTAGTTGCTTAAAACGTACGTAACTTATATATTTGAGTACTTTCATTTAGGTAGATCAGTTAAGTCTCAATTCGTGAGTCTCAATATTGAAAAAAGAGAAAACTTTATTAGTAAAATATCCTTTCTCCTACGCTTAAAAAAAACAGTCGCTAACACATGATCCCCTAAGCCAATCGATAAGTTAAAGGTAAGAGGCTGAGCTTCAAAAACGGTTAGATGACTAAAGCGTACATAACTTTTGTATTAGAGCACTTACATTTAAAAAGATTAGCTAAGTCTCAATTCGTAGGTCTCATTATTAAGAAAAGAAAAATTTTTAGTCTCAAAAAATCTTTCATCTTTTCTTTAGAAAATGAAATAAAACTGATTGGCTAAGAAGAATTCGTTTTAATTACCAATTAAAAGTTACTGATAAAATTTAAACTCTGACTTAAACTATTATAGTGAACTAGAGGGCTGCCCCCCCTGCTCGCTGACGCTCGCCAACCCCCGGAAATTTCTACGCAATCTTATATGGTTTGTTTCGCAAAACAAGCTCGCTTTTCTCGCTACTAACTTAGGTACATTGCAAATGCACAAAATTCTAAGAATTCAAAACAAACATTCAAATCCATATAAAAACTTTTTTTCAAAAAAAAAAAAATAATACATCTTTTTAGTAAATACTAAGTCATTAAAATAAATTTGAATTCAAATAAATGACATGTAATTCGTTAAACCTATCAGAAATGTTCTATAGTATAATTCGTGATATAAATCAAAAATCGTCAAATAAATTCGTGAAAAAAAGCGCTTTCGACAAAATACTAAAATAGAGATCTATCGACAAAGACTACTCATTTATGCCTAGATTAATAGTATGAGATTGCCGCAGCTGATGCTCTCTGGTTATTTCAGCCTCCGTTTTTAAAAGCGCTATATGTTGAACCACCTCAACTAGATTTGGCATGTGACATTTTTAGCGGAAATCATTGGTCGATTTTCTAGCGTTGCCATTCAGGCAGTTGTAATGAGGCTTTTTTTTTGTCGCCGTGTAGGAGAAATAGTAACGTAAACAAAGCAAAGCAAACGTTGCCACCGGCGGAAAAGAAATACAGCCAAAATTTGGGAGCCACGTAAGAGAAATATATATATTAGATACTAATTTAATGGTTAAGCTGTCTTTCAGTTCTTCTGTGCCATTAAACTAAATTATTATTTTTTTTAATATATTTTTTAACTTAAAGCGAGTTACTTTCTGCGTTAGATCTGCGTATTATGTTAACTTAAAGAAATTTATAACAGTTAAAGTTCATTTAGTTTTGGCGAACCAAAACTTTACAAGTACAATTTATTGGTTTGAAATATAGAGTTTTAATTGCTGACACAACGGAAATTAATTATACTAAATAAGTGCGAATTTTGATTTTTGCAAATTGGCTAATTTGTTTCATCACCCATCAAAAGCGTCATTGAAAAATTAGCTTCTTTTTTAAAGTTTAAAATGTATTATAAAGAACAATTTAATTACAAAATTCAACTAGACTGCTATTTTGGTCAAATCTAAAAAAAATGCCCACGAACACCAAAGATCTGAAAGTGCAAATCTGTAAGAGGTAAAAGCTATACCCAATCTCCCTTGTGCAATATGAATTTACACCTACATATTGTCTTGAGTTCTGAATCTAAGATCTTAAATTTCAAAGTATTTGAAAAATTTCTTCACATTTAAAATGGTATAACAGATGGAAGTCAGTGGCGGCTAGTTAAATATTAAATAAATTGGATTAAGTTGGATTGGATTAAATAAATTGGATAAACCGTTCTCTGAAACAAAAACCCATACTTTACAGAATGGGAATTTAAGACGCATTGTTATGTTCTCACTTTCTTAAAATTTTATTCAATATAGATATTGTAGCAAAGGTAACGATGTATTAGCTGAAAATATTCAAATTATTGCTTAGTTCATTTTAAACTAAATGCATAACTAAAATGGATATTTTATTGTTTTATAGTTTTTATAATTCATTTATAATTTTTTTTATTATAAAAATTATCGCAACACAAACAAAACACAAAAACAAACAAACAATAACAAACACAAACACAAAATACTTTCCATCTTAATATATTTAGCAAAGAAATTATCTTGTTTCAAATTTATATTCACTGATAAAACAAGTTCGAGTTATCTTAAATTCATTAAGTTTAATATCGAATTATTAACTCTCGTCAAATCTAGGGACCTTTCGGTTTAACATTTTTAATAGATTCTCTTATATTTTTAATAGACTCTTTTCTGCTTTTCAAAATTATTAGTAAAAAAAATCACAAAATATTTCCGCATCAATACATTTAGCAAAGAAAATATCTTTCTCAAAACAATATTCACTGATAAAACAAGTTCGAGTTATCTTGAATTCATTCAGATAATTTTTTCTTACACAGAATAATTAACTGTCGTCAAATCTAGGGACCTTTTGAAATATCCATAAATTACTATCAGTCTACTCGAAGTAATTTAAACTCCAAGAAAGTTGTCGAATTCTTTTTTCGAAGTTCTCTTTCGAAAAATTCTCATTTGCGTGCCATTTAATCAGAAAGTCAATAATGAACTGAACATCGAAGAGGTTTCATACTTTTTTTTCGTACTTCATTTTGACATGCATATTAGAGAAATGGAAGGAATTCCAAGGAATAAAAGTCGTGCTTCGCGCATTGATGTTTTGTTCAAATTAATATTTCGTTAAAACCTGTCAGAAGAAGATCGAAATTTATTAAAAGAGAAATTTTAAATAAATGTAATTTAATCTATGATCTGTAATTTTTATGTAAAATAAGTAAAATATGTAATTTTAAATGTTAGAAACCAAAAATGGTTCAAAATTCTTTAAAAAACATTTTTAAATTATGAATAATCAAGGGTCTGTTTAGAAGAAATTTGGGTCCGTTAACGGACCCTTCACAAAATATCTTTTCATAAAAACGGACCCTTCACAAAATATTTTAACTTAAAAACGGACCCTTCACAAAATGATTTTTCTTTTAATCGGACCCTTCACAAATTTGTTTATCTTCATTATTATTTTGTTAATCGAATAAACCCTTTCCAGGGCAGAAAACAAGAAAGATGGATGTAAACGAATTAAGTTTTGTCTTCGGCAGACGATTCTTCCATTATTCGTCCGAAATTAATATTCTGCGTTCAGCAGTATAGGCCAAATACCAAATATTTGTATGTTGCATCTCTAATTTAGAAGCAGCAATTGTTGTTTATTTTTTAAAATGTCATTTTTTTAATTATAATTTTACAGTGTTGAGCATAATCTTGTATGTCTTTACAATTTAAAAACTCCTTGAAAAAGTTTTTTTTTGCAATAACGGACCCTATTTGCACTAATTCATAAAAGCGGACCCTGGTTGAAAGAATGTGAGTAATTTTTTCACAATTTCACGAAAAACGAACCTTTCACAAAATGTCTGGACAGACCCCTGATAATTTAAAATACACTGCTTTTAAATTTTTTATTTTGTCATTCAATACTATTTAGTTTAAAATGAACTGAGGTTTCGAAAATAATCAGTTGAAGGTGATTTTTAAGATGTTGTTCACTAAATAAAGTGTATAAATAAAAGACAATGAAAAATTTTATATTTTATTAGGTTTTAATAAGAAGAAATTTTAATAA
Organism: Parasteatoda tepidariorum; assembly: GCF_043381705.1. Taxonomy (NCBI): domain Eukaryota; kingdom Metazoa; phylum Arthropoda; class Arachnida; order Araneae; family Theridiidae; genus Parasteatoda; species Parasteatoda tepidariorum. The sequence continues at coordinate 47,556,999 of NC_092209.1, read as the reverse complement.
CATATTGCGTTTTATTAACATTAGGAATATAATTTTATTTTCATTCGGTTGTCTTATTTCAAAAAATCACTAAATTGCATCGCGAAACATTTTACAAATCACCTTTTTTTAAATGATTTGATTTATGGGTATCAAGACTCTACTTAAATAGCTTTTCAATAGATTAAATAGCAATCGATAGATTAAATAGCAATCAAGACTCTACTTAAATAGCAATAAAAACAAAAGTCTGCCTGTATGTTGGCTAATAACCGAAAAAACGATAGCGCCAATTTGAATCGTGTTTTTTTCTGCAGATTACGAATTTTAAAGTGATGGTTTGTAAAAGTAATCTAGCACCATGTAAATCAAACTCAACAACGAAAATACAAAAATATATTGTTTATAAGAATTATAAATGAACTTGATAAACAAATATTGTAACAATATATTTTATGGTTTTACATTTTTAATAATTCCATTTATATATATTTCTAATTTTCAAAAATATTAAATTGAAAAAATCACCAAATAATTTTCACCTTAATATATTTGACGAAGAAAACACCTTGTTTCAAGATTATATTCACCGATAAAACAAGTTCGAGTAATCTTGAATTTATTCAGGAAATTTTTTTTTACTGAATCATTAACTTTCGTCAAATCTAGAGACCTTTTAAGATATCTGTAAATTACTATAAGTCTATTCGAAGTAATTTAAACTCCGAGAAAGTTGTCGAATTCTTTTTTCGAAGTTCGCTTTCGAAAAATTCTCATTTGCGTGTCATTTAATCAGAACGTCAATAATGAACTGAACATCGAAGAGGTTTCATTTTTTTTCCTATTTCATTTTGGCATGCATATTAGAGAAATGGAAGAAATTCCAAAGAAAGTCATGCTTAGTTTAAAACTTCACGCATTTATGTTTTATTCAAATTAATATTTCATTGAAACCCTTTAGAGAAAGATCAAAATTTGTTAAAAGAAAAATTATTAAGGTTTAAAAAGGAAGAAAAATTGAAAAGTTTCATTTTCAATCGAAAACCAATTAAATATATATATTTAAAAAAATTTTAACGCTAGTTTTACTTATTTTTGTAAATTAAGTATAGAAATTTTGTGAAATGCTATTCTTAAAAAATATTTTCAAATGTTAAAAAAGTTATTTACTTAATTGAATAAAAACATGCCTATAAGAAGTTTTAAAATTCTGCATTTCAACAATATTTTAAGAAATTTGAGATACAAGTATTTAAAAGTACGTAAGTACAAGTATTAAAAGTAAAATTAAAATCAATAACTAATCCTTTTTCATAAAACTTTATTATCATTGAAACATGAATTACCTTTATAATTATAAACAATAAAAAATATATTTATATTAAGAATATAATACTTTAAGCAGAATTAGATTTGTACTTTCGATCGACTACAGGTAACAACTAATTTATATCGAAAATTAAACTCTTATTTTCCTCAACAAACCTAATAAAATTAGTTAAATAAACTAATGTTATATGATTGAAATAAGTAATCATTTTTATCTTTTTTTCCCCCAAAAAATAAGTTTTTCAAAAATTGGTTTTTATTCTTTGTTTTTGCAGCGCAATATGCAATTATTTCAGATAGAAGAGAGGAAGTTTTCTTTATTATATATTTCACACAAAATTAATGGTGTTATATTAATTTTCCATCAAAATGCTTCAAAAAATTATAAACATATAATAATTTTTCAATTTTTTATAAAAAGATAACTTTGATAAGAAATTTAATTGAATTACCTGAGAAAGATTTGATAAAAGATTAACTTTTGATAAAATATTTGATAAAAAAATCGTTTATAAAATTATAACTATATCCAAAAATATGGTTTAATAAAAACCACCATTCTGAAATAAAATAATTATTAATGTCTCATAGGTATTTCTCTATGGAAATATCCATCTTTTCTTTCCTAATTTTATACATTAAATCCACATTGCAATAAAAGAGTAAATATATTGCTAAAAAGGTTGCCTAGGTTATATTGATGTGATTTTTTTCTTCTATCATAACTGGACTAAAGGTAAGAGTTCCAAGGCCTGAAAGCTTTTTCATTTGTCCAGCCATTCCCGATATTTTGATATCATTATTTATTTATTTATTCAAGATTTCTTTTCTATACTCCCCCAGGTTTGTTTGTGATGGAAGCTGATACTGGTCGTCTAACTGTAACTGCTAGTTTGGATAGGGAAAAGAGAGACAGGTACTCTCTAAAAGTTCGCGCTGAAAATGTAGGACGTCATAGGTTTGGACGAGAAATAAGTAGATCTGGTGAGTTACTATCTTTTTTTGATTAATGGTTTGAGGTGGAAAGGCAACAGGAAAAAAATAATATTTGACTACGAAAAAAAGGCCAGCTAAACAACTAAATAACTCCGCTAATTTAAATTAAGCAGAATGTTTAAATGTGTAACTCACTCTGAACACTGATTCACGTGCTACAATACAAACAAAGAGTTTTAAGTGGAAGAGCTTTCCAAATATTTTATAATATTAATGTTTTGTTTTATTTTTTACTTTATTAAATTAATCAATTTTAAAATTAATTAATTTTTATTAAATAATTAATTTTTTATTAAATTTATTAAATTAATAAATTTTTATAAAATTTATTAAATTAATTAATTTTTATTGAATTTATTAAATTAATTAATTTTTATTAAATTTATTAAATTAATTAATTTTTACCTTACTAATTTATTTTGTTTTATTTTTTACTTTATTATTGTTAAATATTATTATAATAATATTTGGCATAGGATTTTAAATTATGAATTTAGAAGGATCAGCACAAAGAGCTTTGCATTTATATGAGAGAAATTTTAAATAGTTAAATTTAGGAAACAATCCATGTTTAAAAAATTCCAAATTTATTTTGATCCGAAAACTAAACATTATGTGAACGCACTACAAAACTAGAGTTCATGTTTAAAACTTGTTTATAGCGGCAACTTAATTTTTTTAATCATAAATCTAAAACTCTAACCATTCGGTTTGAATGTTTAACTGTGCTGAATATTTGAATTCAATTTCGAACTAAATGAAGAGGCTGTTTAAGTAAAATGGTACAGAAATATGAATAAAACATATTTGTTTTGTAACCTCTGATCTAAGTTAGTTGCGTTTTGTTAATGATAAATATTGCGGGTAAAAGACTCTTGAAACAAATCATCCAAGAACAAAATAATTAATCATTTTTGGAACTTTAGAAAGGAAATAAATTATTCTTATTATTCAGAGGAATGGAATTCTAGAGAAGTCGAATCGAATGTGTCTTCTTCTATTAATATTTCAGAGTTATTCTCAAGAACACAAAGAAAATAAAGTATACTTCACTAAAAATAGGTATTTCTATGGTTCGAAGTTCTTGGTTAGAGAATCTGGAAAAATAAAAATTAACGTCTCTTTCCCTTAATAGGAAACGAGGAATGATAAATACCAAACAATGCTGTTGAGTCTTCAGAAGTTTTAAAAAAAAGCTAATTCCAAATTTATGAGATCATCCTTAACCGTTGCTTTCATTTGTTATTCATGAGAGAACTAATGAAAACAAATTACGATTGTCATTGCGTAAAAAATAAAAGTCGATGGTAAAGGATTTTTTTAGAGAAATAAAAGGGAATTAAACGTTTAGATTGCTACAAAACTGTAAATAAAATATATTCATCATATAACAATTAATGTAAGTTATTTGGGCTATTTTATAGTCAAACAATAAGTTTTAAACCATGAAAGTTTACGGAGGAAAAGTAAAGTACTCCTGAAACAATTCACCCATGAACAAAATAATTAATTATTTTTGGAACTTTAGAAAGAAAATCAATTATTCTTATTATTCAGAAGAATGGAATTCTACACAAGTCGAGTTGAATGTGTCGTCTTCTATTGATATTTCAGAGTTATTCTCAAGAACACAAAAGAAAAGAAAGTGTACTTCACTATGAATAGGTATTTCTTTATTTCTCAGTTCTTGGGTGAAGACGCTGCCTTTTGAATGAGGAAAAATAAAGGGGAACGCCTTTTCCCCTAAATGGGAAAAGAGGAATGATGAATACCAAGCAATGCTGTTGAGTCTTTAGAGATTCGAAAAAAGCTGTTTCTAAGAGATGGATCTTAACATTAGCTTTCTTATTTTACATATTGAGAAACAAACAAAACAAATTACTATTCTTGTGTCATTAAAAATGAACTTTCCAAGTCGATGCGTACAGATTTTGTTCAGTCTAAGCTAATGAGTGTGAAATTTTAACCAAGCAGTAATTTAAAAGTAATTGATTGCTGATTATTTTTAACCCGTAATGAAAACTGACTTTTCTTTTTTGATGCTTATTACATGCATTATTTTGAGCATATAACAAAATATCATTTTAACGATTCTTGTTATTTAACCGATTGTCATTCAAACAATTAATCAAATCGAAATCAGATACTATAACGCTAGGTCGTTATATCCGATATATCGTGAGTGCTGTTATATCGTAAAGCTGTTATATCGTGAGTGCTTAAAATACAATTAAAAAGAGGGATTTCGAGATATGTAACATTATATTAACTATTGAAAGTTATATTAGCTTACTTAATTTCTTTGAAACTTTTGCTCAATCATACGACTTATTTCATCATAATTCATGATTTGTTATCAATGGAGCAATTTCGATTTAAAAATACAAAGACATCTGACTCTTATTTTCAAGGTGATCTTGATAGCATTAAAAAAACTGCGTTTCAGACTCTATATTGAAACGAAGGATAAAGTGCTGATCTATTATAGGTGTTAAAATAACATTGTGCCTAACGAATAGCAATATTTATGCATCGGTTATCATAAAGTAGAGACCACTGTAATTGAAAATGGTGCTAAAGAGCATAGATTGTACTATAAAATAAACGCAACAGTCACATTTTGAGAAATATTTGCTTCAAATATTTACTTTTAAAATTAAAGAAAAATAATAAATTTATATTCAAGGAGTTAAAGGGACTTTCTTGATAATATTAGAACTTTATTTGCTTCGAAAATATGAAGGTGGTAAGAGTCAACATATTTTGAACGCTGAAATATAGGCGCTCATTCTCAAGAGGATTCGCTAGACGTGATACTAGTTTCAGACCTAGTGAGTTATTCTGAGAACTGGAATAATTTTTTAGAGCTCAAAATATGTTGACTTTTACCATCTTCAAATCTTTTGATGCAAAGGAAGTCATAGTTTTAAGAATATTTTTCCGCTTTATACTTTTAGGATTATTTATTTATTCAAATGCGTTAAAAATACTCATGAATTTTATTTTTTAAAAAAGAATCTCTAATTTTATTAAATTCAAAGAAATATCAACAAAATTAAGTTGTTATTATGATACAAATCCTTAAATGGTGATTGTTGTTAACGAATGATATTTTATGCAATTAGTAATATTTTAAAAATAACTGTATAGTTGAAGAAAACTGTATTTATTACCATTTGCAGTTCATCATTGTGACGGAAGGTTTGTGTCTCCGTCAGTAGCCGCCCATAGTTGTATAGTGTAGTACATGAATGTTCATTTAGGCCATTAATGAAGGAGTTGAACAATTGAGTTTCCAGGAAATAATGTACAAATCGTTGAATGTAAATTTAGGTTTTATTAATCATAATTTAAGATTTCGACAATGGCCACATCTTCATCAAAAATAAGAAATCCCTTAAAGGGATGAAATCAGAAAAATACTCTCTATTGAGAGATCATGCAGCCAGAATAATATTTCTGACGGTTAGAAAATTGAGACTGGGGAGGCCCCAAAAGGGCTCCCAGCCTCCACAAATTTGAAATTAAAAGTGAATATAATTATTCCCAACGGACATAGAAAGTATGGGTAGGAGATCCAAAATTGGCGATTTATCACAGTATATCATAGCCAAAACAAAGCCAACAAGCATATCAACATGGGTTTAAAAGAACACCTTGGCGATCACAAGTCGCCAACAAATTTATGTGAATTATTACAACCATGCAACCGAAACATTTAACCGTTGGAAAATTAGAATAAAAAGTTATAAATAGATTTTTGTTTTCGATTAGAGGCGACAGTGAATTAATATGTCTGCATAATAATGAAATAAAAAGTATCTGTTACATTGATCTGGAAGAGAAGAAATAAATATTTTATGTTCGTTTAAAAAGATTAAGTTTTTGATTTATTTTTAAATGCAATTCTTCTATTAATAAAAATAAGCTTAAGTAATGAAGGATATTTTAAAAAGATAGGAAATAAATATGCAATGCTAATTATGGCATCACATATATAGCCGTTGGAAAATTAGAATAAAAAGTTATAAATAGATTTTTGTTTTCGATTAGAGGCGACAGTGAATTAATATGTCTGCATAATAATGAAATAAAAAGTATCTGTTACATTGATCTGGAAGAGAAGAAATAAATATTTTATGTTCGTTTAAAAAGATTAAGCTTTTGATTTATTTTTAATTGTAATTCTTCTATTAATAAAAATAAGCTTAAGTAATGAAGGATATTTTAAAAAGATAGGAAATAAATATGTAATGCCAATTATGGCATCACAATCATCTATAAGAATTAAGATTGCAAGAATTGAGACTACAAGATTTACTCAATCAAAATAAATGCTGCAGTAAAAAGCATTATTGTGGTATTTTACATTGAAAAAAGTATTTACATATAAAAATTATAAAAATTACCGTGAATAATCTAAAAATAAAAGGATACAAAATAAAAAAACTTTATAATCCTTTTCTTACTATTATAATTTATATTAATAGAGATTTTTCTCAATCTTTGTAGGACCAGTTCGACCAACCGAAAGTTATCACCTTGCTTTTGATGAAGCTCTTGTAGTCATAGAGGTTGGAGACGAAAATGATAACGCTCCAATATTCGATGTAGTTGGTCGACCTATTGTAGCTGCTGTACCACTTGAAGCATCTTTTGGTTATCAAGTTGTTAGAATAACGGTTAGTAAAACTTAATTTTATACTTCAAGATTTACTTATACAAGCACTTTTATAATTTTAAATGAATGGTATGATTGTAATGGTTTTTTTAGAACACGAGATTAATTACATATCAAAATTAACTTCACAGTAGTACTGTTAACTTCGCAATTTGAATGTGAAATTAGACTGGAAGAGAAAATTTTGGCAGTAATCACCTGAACTCTCCACCACACTCCCCAATTGCTTAATCCTGTATGGACGTAGTTTGTTCTGAAATCACCATGGACCAAAATTTCTCACACTATTGTATTGATATATATTGCTTTGGCTATATTAATACAATATTAGAAAGCACTCTTTTTTTCCGGATATAATCGTGTGAGCTGAGGAAGGGATTATATCTTTCCAGTATTTTGTTTTCCGGCTTTTTAGTAATATTTTTTAAGTAAATAAAAAGTTTTTTTTTAAATATTTCATTTTAATAATTTTTCTTCTTCTTTTTTAACTTGTCTTCATTATTTTCCGTGTTTTCAACCTTTTTTCTGAATAAGTATAATTTAAAACTTAAATCAAGTTTCAATTCATTTAACTCGTCATTATTCTAACAAACTACTGAGATATACTACTACAACTACCTATAACTAATATCCAAACAGTTAAGATTGAATATACTGCATACAAAATACTTAAATATAAACATCAAAAATATCTAATGGCTTACTCCCTCGAAAAAAGGTTTCTTTTTTTTAAATGGTTTTCAAAGTTTTCGCTTTAATGTCAGAAAGGTTTTTGCTCTCAATATATCTGTAAGATGATAGGGCGGGAGATATGAAGTAAAATGCATTTCTCCTTTTTTATGTGCATTGAATATTTGACACAGGTATCAGGTTTCTTCTTGCGAAAACATCTTATCTTTGCATGTTGAATATCTTGTATACTTTTTAAACACAACACAGTATTTTGAATAAAAAATATTTTAAAATATCTTGATCGAAAATATGTGCGACAATTTTAACAGTTAAATTAAAATGTATTTTTCTAATTAGAGTTAGAAACTGCTTAAAGATTTTTATTTTTTTTTAAATTGCTTAAAACTATTGATTTATCTGCGCTTAAATTAAGTTTGGGTTTATTAATACATATATTACTTAAATTTGTAATTAAATCAAGGTGCGTAGCATTTTTAAAAAGTGTTTAAAGTTGCTTATTTTCGATTTTTGTTTTTTAAAAGTCCTTAAAGGTGCTTTTTTCAGTGGTAGTTTTTAAAAAGTGCTTAATTTTCCCTATTCTAAAATGAGATTTTTCCTTTCCCATGCTGAATTTCGCTACGAATTATGCAGAAAGACACTATTTACATTGTTAAATTCAACGTTTTCTCAATTAATTCAACCTCAATGTATTTCGGGGCATCATCAGTCCGTAGCGTATGAAAACGCCATTCGATTTACATGATTCAAAAATTTTGACAATTGCCAAAAACAGTGCGAAAAAGTTTTTTTTTGACATAACGATTTAAACCAGATAAAACCGTCAATTGTCAAAAACTTTCCAACCCTGCTTAATTATTATATTTTTTAAAAGTGTTTAAAAATATTATTTGAGTGCTTGAAAAGTGCTTAAAAGGTGCTTATTTTTTGTTGAATAATTTGGCTACGCACCCTGTAAATGTCCACAAGTATTTAAGGAAGCTATAAGAATAGTATTAGAAGAAATTTTTTCAAATTAACGTAGTGAATGAAACTGTGGTTTAACGGCGCAATGTAAAAGAAAAAAAATTATAATAAACGTTTATTTTGGTTTTAATTTTAAAATACTTAATAAATAATTAGGTCTTCATTCATTTCAAAACTTAAGGACTATCATTATCATTGTTTTAGCCAGAATTAAAAACATAAAATAATCGGACTACAGGATTAGATTTTTGTCTAATATTAGCTCTGATTTATCCTAACAGAATCCATAATAAAAGATATTGGAGAATGTTGCTTCAAAGCCGAAGTTTCTTTAATGTTCCAACAGAAAAAAATCTTTAAAAAAGAAACCGGAGAAAATTTGAAACTGTTCAAAATGCTTTTTGAGCCATTTGCTTATCTAGAACCATTTGCTTATCTAGAAGTATTGTCTAAAGTTTTAATTTCGAATAGGAAACCTACAGAAATCCTTCGGAATGAATCGAGAAATTTTTTGTTAAGAAATAGGCTTACAAAGTATGCTAAACACCTTCAAACTGTTTAGTGAATTCATTTTATTTAGAAAATAACTCATGTCATCTACAAACGTGTAATGTTCTACCAAAATATGATGGTCACAGTGGGATTTGGTCTTCAAAATAATTAAAAAGTTTCTACTCAAAAATCTTCAAAGCTTACGAAATATGGTTTTTGAAAAAAATTGCATATTTAAGAAAATCTTAAAATGAGTTTTACTGATGCCCCTGAACTTGTTTCATCATAAAATCCTACTTAAATCGTTTAGTTTATTTATCTGTTCAAGTTACGCGTTTAACAATGAATTTAATACAAAAGTTATGATGCATTAAGAACAATTTTTCTTTCTTTAAATACTAGAATATCAGTCACGAAATTTTCTATGAAATACCTTCAATTGAAAACGTATAGTAATTTTGTAAAGAAAAAAAATTAATCTTAAATTTATGAAAATTCTAGTCAATTTCTAATATGCACTGCCGAAAATTTTGTATCTTTTTAGAGGTAAATTCATTATGCATCAACATGCAATACTCAAAAACTCTTAATAATTAAAGATTTTACTTTGATCCGTAATGTGTTTTTAACTTAAATGAAAATTATTTTTAAAGCATACAAACTAAAATTCAGAATTATATTATTCCCTTAGATTTATTTAAATTAAATTCATAATTGAAAGATTGCAACTCAAGAAGAAGTGAAGTAATTAAGCCCAATCATGTGACATAAATCTGATTTAATTGGATACATTTAAGTGACGTCAAGTGTGTGTCAAACATGAATGACTTTCGAATCGACAAATGACGTGATTTACCTACGATACTTGCAAACATCCAATTGTGCATTTTCTGAAAATTCTTTATTTAATATTTATTTTTTTAGGCTAAAGATTTGGATGTGGAATACAACAGTGCCATCCGTTATGAGATCATACGCAAACCGTTTATTTAATATTTATTTCTTTAGGCTAAAGATTTGGATGTGGGATACAACAGTGCCATTCGTTATGAGATCATACGCAAACCGGAAGATGCATCCACCAAATTCCACATTGATCCTGTATCTGGCGTAGTTCGGTCAATGATAACATTTGCCCTCGATGGTGGCCGAATTTATGGATTTGATGTGAAAGCAACAGATCGTGAAGGAAGTGAAAATGGACATTCAGCAGTTGCTAATGTTTTTGTAAGTATTTCCATTATTATTTTAAAGTTTTGTTAAGGATGCAGCGTGATTGTTTTATAACTGATTCCACCAATGTAATTTAATTTATTGAAATCGTTTATATGCTTGCTGGATATTTGTAAGCATTTAACAGAAATTGATTTTCTTTATGATAACAGAAATACGTGAAGTTATGGATAGTATAGAAATTAAATATTTTATGGAATATTTAGATATAAGGCAAACTAGTAGAAAAAGAAATTCATCATTAGTTTATAATTTATATCTAAAAGCAGATTTTTTTTATCCAACCATCAGAAGTGCTAAAATATGAAAACTTTTCATTGAGTACCATTCAACAAACCAAATCAATTTGTTAAACAGAAAGCTTAGTTTGATAGTGCATTTACAAAGACATCAGTGACTGACGAAAAATTTAAACACCAGGACATTACTGTCAAAAACACTCCATGCACACTCACTGAAAAACTCAAATTGTAGAACTTGTAGCCATTTTCGGGCTTAAAGGAATGAACTTCAAGGTATTGAGATTCTTAGTTTGAAGGCCACTGGGCAACGTTTATTTCTTTTGGGCTATTTTCGGTGAGGTCTTTTGATTTTTTTTAGCTGATTCATAAAATATCTAGGTATTTTATATCATTTAATATTTGCTTTTATCATACAGATAAAAAACTGCTTATCATTCAAGAATTAAATAACTTAGCTGTCAATTTATAAATTTTTTCAGTAATATTTTTTCTTTGTGTTAACAAAATGTAAACTTAAAGAGTTATTTTTGAAGTTAAAACAATGTGATTTGAAAATGTTTTACCACTATGACACAAGAATGATTCAAATACATAAAAAAACATAGGTCATTCGATTATGCATTTAGTACTAATTAAATTGAAGAAAAGTTTGCTAACATTTGTTTCTAACATTTATTATGCTACTTTAAGTACTATAATTTTCAGCTAGGAATAAGCGGTTGTCAGTATTAATATTTAGATTTAATTTTGTTGAAGTGACCATCCCATTAAATTCAAAATTTTCAAAACTTTCTGTACGTCACTTTAAAGTCTTTACGCTCATCATGCTACGCATGTACAAGTGAAAGGACAGTTATAAATATGCTGCTTAAATTCTTCGAGTATATGCTCAGACCCATAAATTTCCTTTTTCAACAATACGTTAGGTTTGTTCTAACTGACTGCGTTACAGAAGCGCATAATTAGTTTTTGAAAAGATATATTTATTTATCACTCCAAGAAATTCCTTTTGGGACCTAAAAATCCTTCGTAATATAAGAAATCCCTTCCTAATATCATAGTTCCTCGTCTCTTCTGGACATTAAAAAAAATACTCTGTACTGAATTAATCTTTTGTATAACGAAATATTTAAAATTTTTCATGTTATTTTACTTATCTATCAAATATGTTAAGTTCATTTTTTTTATAATATATTATGAAACTTTAGTTATATATTATCTTTATTTTAGGTGTATGTATTACCCGAAACGAAATTGGTACTATTTGTTGCTGGAAGAACGCCGCTAGCAATTGAGCAACATGTTGAAAAGATATTGAGGTACTTTTTCTTTGGTATTCGCTTTTAGTTCATCTTATTCATTACTAGGGCTGACAAAAGCGCAAAAAATTTTGCCAGAGATTGAAAATATTTTACTTTTTAAATAAACTCAACAAGTTAGACTCTTATGATAAGTTAAAAATAATAATAATTATTTTTTTAGAAAAACATCTTTACCTAATTGGAATTTTTTCTTTTCAGTTACTTGAGCAATTTAACTGGTTACGATGTTAAAATGGCGAAATTAGAACCACATCACGAAGGAGAATATGAAGATAGAGAAAGGTACCGTTTTTGTTTTAAAACTTAAAAAAAATGCATAGAGAAATTCAGCACATTATTGTAACGGGAACTGATAAAAAAAGTATTCAATAAAATATTTTTCATTTTTGCAGTACCGACCTCTTCTTATACGCTGTACATCGAGACACCAATGATATTGTTGATACTGAAACTCTGCTGAAGTGAGTATTCTTAAAAGTACTGAAAATAGCAGTATAAAGAAAAATTATTTGATTGAAAACTTAATTCACTTCAAAAATATATAAATAGAAAACAATACCCGAATCATTCCAAGTGCTTCAAAAATAGGTGCCCAGATTCCAGGACGTGAATGAGAAGAACAAAAGTGATTTGAAATAAAAAACGTAAATGTGCAGAACGAAAAAGGAAAATATAAAGGTGAGAAACAAAACTAGAGAAATCACAGTAGCTGAGAGAGAGAAAAAAGATGAAAAACAAAAGAAGAAAGACCAGATTGGCAGAGAGGTGCAATTCAGGGTAAAATGCATTTTTGCGTGCTATATGGAAGAACTAATGTCGTTAACAACACGGAAATCCCATGAATGGAAAATGATTCCAGGGAATCAAGATGAGCTGATGTGAGTGTGGTGGAAACGATTTTTAAATTGTCGAAATTGAATTTATGCCTAATATTCCAACAATGCCCTGCAATAGATGATTTATCGAATTCTTGATAATGGACATATCGTGTTCATTAAGTCTAAATTTTTAAGGGCGTCTAGTTTGTCTGATTTTTGAGGCACTTGAAACATTGGTTTTTATATATTTTTGAAGTGAATGAAGTTTTTAATCAGGTAATATCTTATTGATTTAGTTTCTGTGATTATTTATTTAAGTAAGAAAATTTTTTGGTAAATACACTTATTTTTATTATGTATTATTAACAAATTTTTTCCCATTTTCACAGTTCTCTGGAGCAGCGTTCTGAATTAATAGTTTCAAATTTGGACAACTTTAATATTCAGAGAATACAAGGTGTTTCTGTTCAAGAAAAGATAAGCCAAATGGGAACAACGGAAATCGCAATCATTGCATTGAGCAGTGTTATTTTCCTTGGAGCAGTACTAGGAATCGCTCTTCTTTGTTCATCTTGCAAGAAAAGGTAAATGACTAAAACTATTTATGCATATCTTACGACTAAACTGAACATTCTGCATTGTATATAACGGTGAAAATTAAACTGCGAAGTAAGAAATTATTGGATATTTCACACCTGAATGAATAGGCAATGAATGCAAAACTGAATGACAAAGTATAAAATATGAAAAAAAAAAAACGAAAAAATATAACTCGATTACAATAAGAAACAAAATTTAAATTAAACAAAAAAACGCATTTAGCAGGGGCAAATGCAATCGCCAAGGGCAGACTTTTCAAGAACTCTTTATAAAAACCTTTCATTCAAAATCTTAACTGTCCAGACACCGGACACGACACTTTAGGGACGTGAAGATACCTCCAGACAAGACCACCAGATTCTACCTTATTGCCCAATTAACGCCAAAACACCTTTTCATCTGCCAGGTTATTCTAGATTAATTGTTTAAACTCGTCTCACCACCAGAGGACATCTTATACAGTCGTTGGGCGCAAAAACTTACAAAACTCTTCCTCCAAATTTTTGTACGTTTTAGCACTCTCATAGACAAGACAATAACAGCAAAAACAAAAAATTACATCGAGCGTTTTGAGTCAATTTGTAATCTAGTAGTGTTGTACTTTGCTAATTAATTTAATTTGTTAAGCGATTTCGGAGAAAAACAAAATATTTCTTACATGCGTTTGAACAATAAATATTATTGCGGTGTTTTTTTATATTTAAATTTAGTCAAGACAAAAAAACTAAATGTTAGTACACATTTTCACAAACTACTTCAGAATAAAGCTAAGAACGCGAAAAGTGCACAAATAATATCACAAAAGGCACAAATAATGTCCTTTTCAGTTCTGTCATGATGACCTTTTTTCAGTATCAAAATACAGAATGTATTTTTATCAATAAATGAAATTATTTATTTCTAAATATTCGATTCACTTAATTCAAATTTATTTTATGAACTTTTAGAAACAGTATATTTCAATACCATTTTTATTTATTTCTTATAAGTTAACTTATAATTTTATTACTTAGAAATTTTATATTCAATTGAATTTAAATTTATAATACTATTAAGAATATCAGAACAAATTTTCTCCAACTATTTCAGAATAAAGCTAAATAGTGCGAAAAGTGCACAAATAATATCTATATTTCAATTTTATGATGAAGAACCTGTTTTAGTGCTAAAAAACTAGATATATTTCCCCCATTTAAATGAAATAATTCTTTTAAATGATATAATTTTGTTTTATGGATTTCCAGGGAAAAATTCAAATACCTTTTTATATAAATCAAATGAATATGAAATTGATTCCACCGATGTGAATTTCGTCAATAGTTTTTCACTTACAATATTTACTTGCTTTTTTAAATTTCAGATATTCCTTGAAACGAATTATTGCAATAAATCAGCGATAATGATAAGGAAATTTTTATTTGTAGTTTTCTCAAGAGTTTTTACTATTCTTCTACCAAAAATTCTATTTTTCGATAATATAGTATGAAACAACTTTATTAATTCATGTTGCGAAAAGTGAAAATTATATATTAGTTGTTCGATTGAAAATGTCAGAATTCTATGATTAGGAAATCGATGCTAACTTTGTGTCTAGACTTTTAATGGAAGTAAAATTCCTAAAATTTCGTAGATCTGGTTTTAGATGACGGTAATTAAGTTATTGAAAAATGGCTTAAAACAAAGAATTCTTTTGTGGTAATTGATTTATTTTAGAAGGATCTTTTGAGTATGAGCCATTAATCCAGTGCCTTTTTTCTTTTCTTTACGACTAATTTCGATAGTTATCTTTAAAAATAGTTTTTGTTCAATCTAACTTATTACAAAATAGTTTTTTTGGTTAAAATGCTTAAAAGTGTTGCAATATTAAAGTAAAGAACTGTTTTTTTCCCCAGATGCACACTTATATTTACTTAGGTTAGAATAAGAATTTAGTAGTTTGTTGGAGTAATGATGAGTTAAATGAATTGAAACTTGATTTAAATTTTAAATTAAATTTATTGACAAAATTGTTTTTAGTATGATCTTATGCTTTGATTAAATTTTATATCATTTGATGCAAGTAAATAGAAGAAATTGTTAGACATTTTTTAAAAGAAAATAATATGTACCATAAATATTTCTTATGTACGTCTATTCAATTCTCGAAAATTTGAGTCTAATAATAACTTGAAATCTTGAAATTGAAAAATAAAGAAAAATTTAAATTTGAAATATTATTTTATTACTTAAAAACAAGACTATTAAACATTATTTCATATTGCGAAAAATGTTAATAAGAAAATATCGATGTTAATAAGAAAACAAGATATGATTTAGTTTTGTTATATAAGGAGTAACTGAATGATATATTAACTGAATAATATAAGCGTATCAATAAAGTGCAAATATAACTGCGCAATATTTAAAATATGCGCAAAATTTAAATTTAAAAAAATAATTGCATTTAGACTTAGATTCCTTTTATTTTTTTCCAAATGCGGCATAAAATCAAAGACAAACTAAAGTATTGCAACTTTCATATAAAATAAACAAAATTTTATTAGTTATTAAGCGTATTATTATCAGTTAAATCAAAAACAATATTTAAGTCCATTTTTGTTATTGTACATACCTCAAAAAATTTGGTAAAATCTCACAAAAAAGTTTAAATTATTCATTAATTTCTCGAAACTTAACGCACATAACTGAATGGAAGAAGTTTTGAAGTTTTAACTGAATTACAAAATACAGTTTAATTTTTAATACTTTTTTTTTCTTTACAGATGCATACAAATGTGCCATATACGAAAAAAAATGTTACAAAAAAGTGGACTTTACTTTTTTTAAATTTCTAACAAGATCAATGGTAGAAAAAATAGTTTCTTTAAAAGATTCCATTAGTTAACCCAATTTTAATATAAGTAAAAACTTACAGATATCACAAAAATGATTTGCAATTTTTAGTTTTATTTTAATGACGTTTTTTAATTGTAGGAAAGTCCGACGAAGACACACTTCCTGGGAGCAGCAGCGGTTGTATAATATCAAAAATCCACTTATGGGAAAAACGTTAGGTAATCCATACGGTAGTCGAAGTACGCCGAATGGTACAGTTGACAACATCAAAGCTGCTTACGCAAACGGAGACCTTTCAGTGTAAGTTTTATTATCCATAAAGCATTTCCTTCCTTTTTTATTCCTATATATGCTACGCTTTTAATATACTGTCGTAGAAAAAACTGTAAGATTATTGAGGTTTATTCTGTAGCTTGAGTACGATTTCCTGTGGTAAGAACTGTGTGTCTAACAGCACTTAACTTTTTCCTATAGCGTTTTAGGGAATTGAAATTAACTCGAATATAATGCTTCCGGTGGTTAGGGAGCGTGTTGCGGAGGCCAGGTGCTTATTACCATATTCTATTATAAATATGTCAGAGTGAATCGTCTTTCAGTATTATAGTTCATGATTCTATAATACGGAAAAATACTTTTGGCATATTTTTATTTATTGTTGATTATTTCAATCCCTCATAAAATAAATTCTGCTATAAATGCAGAAAAAAAAACTTCAATAATAAAGCTTTTCAACATTTATTTTTTAGTTTAAAATGATGAATAGTGCATGTCACCCTTATATATATGTATTTTATTATACATAGAAATATAGCTAAGAACAAGAAAGATAGTAAGAAATTAAAATATTAATATCAGAATTTATCGCAATTTTATTTAGCAAAAGATATTTTTTTCTTCATTAACAAACGACATCTTTAGCGAATCAACATTTCATGGAACTGCAATAAAACAAATGGCTAAACAATTATGGAAAACTTTATAAATTCAATTTAAAAAGAATGAAAACTCGATAACCTCTTCAATTCTTCAATCTAACTGTTAAGATTTTGCTGTAGCGTGGCTCTAAAATCGTTTGGGCCAGACTACAGCCATTATGGAGCGCAAAGATAAAAATAAAAATGAGTAGTATTTTATATGCTCTAGCATTAGAGTAGAAACTCTTCATATATTTTACTGTCGTTTAAATACTTCAGATTTAATAGAGAAATGTATGTTGAAATAGATGAAGTGAATGTAAGATCATTTGGCACTTTTTCTTATTTGACAGGAATGTATTGGCTTGTTTCTCTGACAAAACTAATAAAATGTAGAATTGACTTTTCTACAGTGACACCAATGGTTCATTTTTAATAAATTACTTATAAGTAATCAATTAACTTTTAGGATTAATAACTAATAAATCTTATATTTCTTGCGGGTTGACTTTAAACACAAATGTTTTTGCATTATTTCAGGCCTGACTACAATGATAGCCTCGATAACCAGTCAATGAAGAGAAATAATAGAAGATCTAGACAACAAATGCCACCAGATGGCGCCTCATCGCTTAATCCTTCAAATGCCAGTCCTAAATTTGAAAAATATAATAAAAACGATAATCAGTGGTATGATATGAGGGATGGAGCGGACTCCATGTAGGTAGATGTCATTTTCATTTTATTTTATTTTGTTTTTCTTATTTTATTTTATTTTGTTTTTCCTATTTGATTTTATTTTGTTTTTCTTATTTGATTTTATTTTTAACTATTTTATTTGCATTTATTATTTTATTTTAAATTCCTAACCTATCTTAACGTTTTTTTTTTTTTTTTTTTTTTTTTTTTTTTTTTGTATAATTTGTTATAAAATTTATGTGCTAAAGTAAAAGAAACTTATAATATTATTAGTAATAAGTATATTTGTAAGACATTAAATATTCCTAAAACATATGATATGAAAATCTGATAGTAATAATAATAATTATGAAAATATATTTCGAAAATTATGCATTTTTAATTCAACATAAGGGTACTGCAACTTTATTAATACGATTATGTAACTCCCTACGTTTTAACATCTAATAGTTACGTAACATATGCCATGAGTACTCACTCATGAATAAAATATTTTTATAAATATAAAGTAATTAGAATATTTTAAAAATAGAGTTTGAGATTCAATTTTCATTAGTTCAAATTGAGTATTATTAAAGGCAACAGTTTAAAATGGGCGGAAAATCAATGATTGATGGCTATAATTTTACTCTCATTTCGATCGCAATGAAATAAACGAGTGATTGTAAGAACTTCAAATTTGATGATTTACTACGAAAACAATTAATGTCAAAATATAATGTTATTTGGTAGTTAAATGATATTATATAAAAGCATTGGACCATGAGAAAGATAATGTAAAATATACTAATCTCAGCAACAACAGAACAAATATTGACTAAGAGGAGAAGATAACAAAGAAATAATATGCATAATTTTTTTTTTTTTCATTTCGAGTTTGTAAACAATTTTAATGAAAGTTTTCGAAAATATTTTGAATTTTTTTATTTAAATTATTTCTAAACTGCTTAGCATTAGCATCTTCTTCACTATTAAAATTTGTTTTAAATAGTTAGCCAAGAACTTATGCTCTATAACGTTTACTCGCAGAATAAGAGAAAATTGTTTTTGTCATTCACAATAATCTTGATTCAAGAGTTTCTTTAAATAGTTTTCAACTGCATAAATTTATTTTATAATTAACTTGTATCAACAATTTTGCGCAAACTTTAATTTAAATATCGAGACATACTTAAGCGATGTCTGGTTTTTGAATTTGCACAACGGATCATAAATATAGTAACAACGTATCTAAATCCCTTTTCCTAATCTACAATGATAATACTTCATTCACAGAAGCTTTTTCATTGTTTTTAAACATTTGATGAAGCAGAACAAGGGATTACTTAACTTTTATCTGAAATTTAAATAGTAATGTTATTTGAACAGTCAAAGAAACAAATTTGGAGAAAGTCAAAAAAAGTCAGTTTACCCTTTTGCGATAGTGCAACAAAGATTAAATATTCTGTCAAATATCTCAGGGATTTTGTTCTGTTTCTAAGAAGAAGGGAAAGTTTATGTTAGAGTTCGCTTTTAAATCGAAATAAAGGAAAACTGGCTTAACGGTTCAATGAATATATTTTATTTCTCACCTTTGTTAACTATTTAAATCACTTGCTTAATTCATGAATGAACTTCCCAAACCAAATTTAAGTTTCGAAGTTAGAACGAGGAAATTAAAATTAAAGGAAAGGGTTTAGTAATATGTGTTGCGTATGTAATGTATTCTGTTTTAACCAGTCACATTAAATGTTTTATTAAAGTTTCTGGCAAAGAATTAATTTTGTGAATTTAATAACCTTACTTCAAACTTCAATACTTTTGTACTAATTATTTAAATACGGTTCATTTTCTATCATTTAAAATTTTTTTCATTGAAATGAATAATAATTTTAATATCAATAATAACGAAGCTTATTATGCTAATTAAAGCTACCACATTGTAAAAAATTCCTGATCAAATTACAGTATTAAGTACCGGCACCTTTGGATGAATCATCGGTAATATCCATTTTTAGCGTAATGTACTGTAATTTGTACAGTAATACCTATTTAATTAGAGGGATTCAGTGATTTTGCGGTAATTATTACTTGTAAAATAATGGTATATCAGATTTTTTATTTTATGTCCCGGTTAAAATAGATTCCGGGATAATGTACCGGCAACCTGAGTGTCGGTACATTTTACCGTAATTTGATCTAGAAATTTTTACAGTGAAGAAGTAGAATTATACCTAGGCAATAAAGTTTTAACTTTTATTATTTATAAACGATCGGAGAGTATTCAAGAAAACTACTATCATTTGAATTAATAATTTATAATAAATTTTTTTCGAATACTAATATTATTTGTATTAATAATGGTAATAACTCTTTCTAGATATATTATTAAAATTTTTAGATGACGAAATCTTTCATTTTATAAAATAATTAATATTGAAACATTTATGAATACTTTTAATTCTGTCTTTATAAATCCATTCCTTTTATAAGTAAATAGATATTTTAATATTTACGACGTGTGTTTGTCTGTGTGTGTATGCACTCATGAACTAACAATTTCTTACATGGACGATACAATATCTATACACGATACGAATTTGTGATTTTACACTTATATCGCTATAGCATGTTTCATCACGTCGATTGGGCTCATACAAAAATAGAAATTCGGTTCAAAAATAAGAATAAAATAAAGAAAATTATATGATTTTTTAAATTCAAGTAAGTAATACATTTTCTTTTTTACACTGCTTTATATCAATAAGGGAAATGTCATTATTGAAAGGAGAGGAGATGTTTTTCAATAATGAACAATTGTTCCAAATTGTTCTGCTATTAGTACTTTTTGCTTTAGGGATAAGGCTCAATATGAATGGGCTATTGGGAAGAAAGATAACATACTTTAAAATTATTATTCTTCAGTATAGATATATATGTGTTAATGCTTCATAAACTATTTTCTATTAAAAAAAATATGGTACGATACGAAATGATGATCTTGGTATTGAAAATATAATTATATGAAATTAAAACATTGTTGAAATATTAACATACATTGTTTAAATTTTTTACGTTTTGTTAGGTAGATATGCTTTCTTGTTTGCAGTGTTTTTAAAAAAAATTGCGAGTAATAAAATTATAATAGTGGAAGACTTTTCGGTGGAACTTGCTCGCCTTTGTTTACACGAAGAGGAAAAGCACGGAAGCATCTCATGGTTAGTCCGACGGTAAGGGGATTCTAACCCATGTTTCGTCTACCATTGAAGAAACTTTTAAGTCAGCACTGTGATCGGAGAGGGCAGGGAGAAGAATTCTTTTCAACCTGCCACAGCTGGGATTCGAACTTAGTTTCCCTTATACAGGACTGATTGTGCTCCTGAAAAATCCGGATTTCCGGAATTTTCGCTAACAGTGATCCGGAAGTTTCCGGAGATCGAAGGTCCAGACGTTTCAAAAAATCATTGATCACAGAAGTTTCCGGAAATCAAATTTTTGAAGGTGGAACTTAAAAACACAGTTTATTTTATTTTTTTGTAAAGGAGAGCCAGAGAGATACTTTATAAGCTTATATTCATGATTAATATTCATTTTTTATCAGTAAATAGTGATTATAATCATAAACTCAAAAAAGAAAGACATATTTGTAAATTTTAATTACTTCTCCAGGTCATCATAGGTTTGTGTAAATGGTATAGGTATGTGTAAAATTTTAAATATATTTTAAGTAAACTAAATATTGAGAAAAAGGAAAAAAAAACCTTGTTTAAATTTTTTTTCAATTTAAACATTTTTTTTAAAATTTTTTTTTTAAACTCAAGATATTTGCCGAAATTTTGACTTGGGCTCACAATCACCCCTGCTCATAAGAAGGTGAACTCTCTCTACAATGAGCCATCGCGTCTTATATTAAATTTACTGCAATTGAGATTTTTTTGTTGAGATTTCATGCTGTTTTAAACTGTTTTATATTTCGTTTAAGCAATTCTTTTTTTCTTTCAGTGGCTCGGGATTCTCCGGTGCTTCCAGATTCACAAGTTGGTCCTCCAGAAGGAACACCAATCCAGTCACTGAATTATAACAGAAGCTTTTTACAAATGGACAATCGTCCAATATTTAAAAATATTGCCAATTTCGACTATGCAACACAGAGCTGTGTCACAAACACACATATAGCTTCTACACTATTGTGACATATCCAAGATTTTGGTGTGGACAAAGACAATTTTTGTAGTGCCAGGGCATTCAAAAACTTTTCAAAGCCTAAGATAGTATTTAAAGTACTACATCAGTATACCGCGAGTTGCTCAAGTCTTGATTGTCGATATCAGCTCTATGTTGCTACTGTGGATACCTCAACGACGAAATACGAAAACAGACTCTTACTTAGTGTTTCAAATTTTGTGATATCTACAAAGAAATGTTATTATTATTATTATTAAAAAAAAGATATTGAAGTGTTACTAACCTTGCAGAAAAAAAATAATTTATGTAACTATCTGCTGCAGAAAGCTGAAGCAGATATGCTATATTTTAGGTGATAAAATGCAAATAGATTGCAAAAGAAATCGTAGTGCACAAAGCTATGCTTATTTTTTAAAATAATTTTTGTAAAGAATTGTGTGTTTATACTACTTTTGTTTTCTACTAAACATTCCATTTTTGTCGCTGAGCTGATGTGCTTTCTAATATGTCTTCATGTCTGTTTTTGTTAAACATTGTATGATTGGATAGCGTGTTTTAAAAGAATTGGACATTTTATTATTTCGTTTTCAATTATTTTTTTGAAATATTGAGGTCAGGAAATAATTTTTTTTAATAACAAAACACAGTTTGAATTTTGTTAGAAAGTTATATAAAATTTTTTCACTAGTTTTATGATTAAAAAAATATATTAGAACAATATTTAAAGCAGGAACGTTACTTAATATTTCATGCCTGAAGTAGTTATTTTTTGTACTATTTCCGCATTTTACAGATAACGTAATGGCAAAAACTGTTTATTATTTGAAATTCTACATAACTGCACAATTATTATTTATATTACAAAAAGCGTGGCCGTTACTTATATTTTATTAATATCTCCAAATATTTTCGTGTTTATTTTCTACTTTACTATTTTACAGAGAACTTAGTGAGGGAATCTACTTTCTAATTTACAGAACGATATTTATATTTTTTACGATTTATTTTTCCAATTGTATTTATACATTTCTTGCTAAACTATAACTGTTTAGTTAAAAAAGGCCATTACTTAATACTTTTAGAAAAATTTTTACAGCTTCACTTTATCTGACATACTTTATTTATTGAATATTTTTTCATCTTACGCATACAGTAATCTCTTTTGTTAATAAGTAACTGTTTTTTTGTTAAGGAAATGAAGCAATGTTTGTATCACATCTTTGTACAGTGAGTTTAAATAATTGGAAGAAAGATGCATTTATAGACTAATAGAAATTTGTATATTAAAAGTCTTTTATGACGAAAATGTGTCAAATAAGAAACGTCGTTTGTATATATATTTCTTAGGATAATGAAATAAAATTTTGAATATAATTTTTGTGTTTTTATTTACAAAGCATTTAACTATTGCTAGTATTTACATGAAAAGAAACAAACGAACGTGAAATATTTCTATTACTTGGGATAATATTTGAGCTAGCAGTGTAAGATTAATTTTAATATCAGCAACAACCTTTATTACAATGCTTAATAATGTTTATAAATGATTAGAATATAGAAGCTTGAAACAATGTTACGTTTAACTGTTCTAGTTTAAGCGTTGTGAGAGTCACATTAAGCATGCATAGACAGCCTTTTTATATCAAGATTGAACGACCTTAACAAAACAAGTCTAAAGAAACCCTCTGAAATCGAGAATGAAACATCATCTGCAAACCAAGTGTGGAAAGCGTTCTCAAATAATGATAAATTCAACTTCTCCCTTCTGGAAGTTTATTTCAGATTTTATGACCATCACTGTTACAAGGTTTATTTGCGCAAATTTTTAAATAGTTTATTTAGCACTTTAAAATAATATTTTGTGAACAATAAAGCTTAAAGAGGTTCTCAATATCATTAATTGTAAATAAAACATCTTTTAATTTCCATTTTAATGGGCCTTTTTTCTGAGAGTTTTTCGAATAGGTTGGAATACTATTGAAGAACTCAAGAACTAAATAACTGATGTTCTTTTATAATATGTATGAGATATCGATATTTATAATCAGTAGGTGGATAGAGGGGCTTCTACGACACGGATTTTGTGAATTCAGGTGGATTCCACCAGCTCAACAATAACAAAGGGCTTTTCAGTGCTCTCACCTTATCAGGACTCCTCAGGATTTATCAACTGTAAAAGAAGGTATCTCAATATCATTAATTGTAAATAAAACAGCTTTTAATTTCCATTTGAAAGGGCCTTTTTTCTGAGAGTTTTGTGAATACGTTGGAATACTATTGAAGAACTAAATAACTGATGTTCTTTTATAATATATATGAGATATCGATATTTAGAATCAGTAGGTGGATAGAGGGGCTTCTACGACACGGATTTTGTGAATTCAGGTGGATTCCACCAGCTCAACAATAACAAAGGGCTTTTCAGTGCTCTCACCTTATCAGGACTCCTCAGGATTTATCAACTGTAAAATAAGGTATTATCAGATTGGGAAATTTTATGAAAGAAGAAAAAGTTCATTTTTCTGCTTTGGGGGACTCAGAAAAATTTTCCATTTTAATTTTTTTTGTATGCTTTCTTTTTTTAAAATTACTTTTATTATTTATATTAGAATATTTATTTTAGATATTTTTAATTAATTGCTTTTAAATTTGAAATATAATTTTTTTAACTATCCACTATGTAGAAGTCATTGACCTCAGATATGCAAGGTAAATCATGATATTACTCATTATATACTCGTCATATACTAGTAAATACTAGTATTTTAATTGTAACTGAATACTATTATATCATTCATTTAAAGGTTAGCAAAAATCATGCAGTAATAAATAAAAATAGACATTTTTATTTTAAAAATTCGAAAGCATTAATAATAATTTCGAATACAATTTTGTTTCGATAAGTTTTATTTAATAAAATTTTTTTTTCTAATATTAATGTGTAATTCATAATTGAAATACATTTTATTTAATCAGATGATTACACATTTAAATTTTAGATTCGTTTTTTTTTGTTTTAATATTTGTAACAAAATGTTTATATTTTTTTTTGTAATAACAACAGTTAAAATGTTTTTTGTAATAACAACAGTCAAATTGCACCTTTATCTCATTTGTAATACAGTATTGAATTTTTTTTCAGTGATATCTTATACATTGAATATTGTAAATTCAATTGGAATTTTCTAATGAATGAATTTCAGATTCTTCAATTGAGCAGTATTTGTGAATTCCAAAATATGTCATTTGAAATATTATATTACAACTGCTTTTAACCTCGAGTTGCTTTATTAACCTCACTGTAATATGCATTTAACAACTTATTTCATCAGCAGTATCTTCAGCATTCTCTGTATTCAATCTGTAATTGAAAGATGATATGCTTGATGTCATTATATTAACAGCAGCTGTATAATTAATTCAATTAGAATCGAGACAACACGCACTGTCTTTGATTTGGAGTGAAGCGAGACAATCTGGAACTTGAGAGAATACTTAAGCTCAGTGATATGCAGCTTCAATGATGTTATCGTTGTATTATGTATCGTTGTATTATGTTGTAATGATGTTATCGTTGCATTAAATTTATTCCAAGTAACTGACATATTTCATCAAATTGTGTTATTTAAATTGTTTTTGTATTGTGTAATCAATTATGAATTTTATAGTGCTCTTTAAGTGCTCTTTTAAGTGACACTCCTTTTTAAAAAAAGCGCCCTGTTTCTTAAGAGAAACACGTTCCAGTTTAAAATATTGAAATCTAGTTCAATTTCTGTGTTTTAATGTAAATAAATAAATTATAATAATAAATGAAAAAGCTGAGCTGTAATCCCGTTTGTCAGAACGGAAGCTCGAATTTCGCCATTCGAAGATAAATGGTTACTGATGCATGTTAAATGTTGGATCATAACGCCCTCCATGTTTCCATAACAAATTATTTCTCTGGGGGTACAAAATTGGAGATTGATCGTTCTCTCATTCAGGTAAAAGTTATGATCTGATCAGTGGGTGAATGAATGGATACATGATTTGGTCCTCCCTAGGAAACAGATGTGATGTATATGTGTTGCAGAAGTCGCATTCTTGTTCATAGATGGCGCCACTGGAAAACCAGAACAAACGTACCCCTTTCCTTAATGGCTTACGACAACAACAAATGACATAGTTTATTGAATTAGTTAAGGCCTCAGGACGATTTCTATAGTCAAAATCTATTGCTGAATGTCAAGTTTAATGTCGTACTTTGGTTACATTGTTACTTTACTTTGAAAATAGAATATTTAAAAACCACTTTTGACTGACAGAAGAAATTTATAATGACAAAAAAATATATTATTTGGAAACATACAATCTAAAATAGAGAGATACATCTAATTCAGAGAGTGTACTTTATCTTCTTACGTTGCTGAATTAATAAATTTTACTTATTTATTAATAGTATAATTATAAAATGGAACATTTGAAAGCCTCTTTTTAAAAAAGTAAAACTTATGAGTAACTGAAAATTATAACTCTTAGACATGCTTAATTTAATGCATAATGTCAAGTTTATTGTTGAAATATTTGTTCCTTTATTATCATATAATGAAAAATCGAATGTTTTAAAACCTATTTCTTCAGGAAATGGAATTGAATACTTTAACGTGAAATATATCGTTTAGAGATACATAATGTATTGCAGAATTTCAATTGCAGTGTTACACGGAGTGTTCTCGTGTTAGTATATTATAAAGCTAATATGTTGAAAAAATAATTTCTTAAATAAGTTGAAATTTAATAGTAAATATAGACATACGGAATGGAATGCATAATGCCAAGTTTATAATTAAAATCTTAGTTTTCGTATATTATAAAAAATTAAATGTTTAAAAACCTATTTCAACGAGGAGAAAAAATTTCTGGTTAAATTACCATACTGTAAGATAAAGAGGTAGCATTTAAAAAACCATATTTCTGATTAATTAAACTGAAATATAATACGGTGTTTAAAGCCATTCATTAGGTAGTTTCTCCATCCGATCGATAAAAGTTGATCAGAAATTCTGGTTTTCAATCTTATGACCACATATTTAGTAAGAATTACAAAACTATAAAAATAATCAAACCAAATAAACGGTTTTTATGCCATACTTAAAGGTGAATTTGCTAAAATTGCCAAATTTAACAGATTTATCAAATTTTATCATACATTACATAAATATCTTTTTCTTAATTTTACCAAAATAGATATCAAAGGGCTTCAATAAAAAGTATCGAACTTTTTGCTGTTCCCATAGAGTCAGATATACGGTAAATTTCGCCACATTATGGTAATTTTGACATTACTTTTTTTTCAGTGTATATTAAATACTTGTAATTATCTAGAAATTTATCAAATTTATATACATAATCTTATGCAGAATGCCAATTTTATTAAATATAATCTATGCTCTCTTTTTTACATATTAGAAAAGTTGAATATTTAAAATCAAATATTTGACAAACGGATAGAATTTATAAGGGACTTGAAATTGATTGATTTAGACTTGCATAAAATTCAAGACATAATACTTTAACATAACTGTCAAACTGCATAAATATCCAGTTTATTGTTAAGTTAAATTCTGTTCTCTGTTAGCATGTTATGAAAGTAGCACTTTAAGAACCTTTTTCTAACTATACATGAAACTTATAAGTGACTTCAAACATATTGATTTAGACATAAATATCAAATATGAACTTTTAAAAAGTCAATACTCATCTTTATTATAGTATCATGATGCTTTAAAAACACTGTTGTTTTTATAGATTTTGCTGCATCATAAAAATATATGAGAAGCCAAATAGTTTTTCGTTTTATATTTTACTTTGAAAACTAAAATGAAATTTTTTCTTTGAACTCCAGAAAGAGTTTTTGTCGCATTGGTTATTAAAGTTTAAAGGATGTGTGCTTTTCAAAGCAGTGTTACTTTTGGCTCTCCACCATTAGAAAAGAGATATTTTTCCACGAAATAAAGATAGAAGAACATGATGAGGTCCTGGACCTATCTTGATTGTTAATTAATTTTGCAAAGGAGTCCACGAATTATGATTTTATATTATGCATTCAGGATTAAATTACGGTAAAAAGTACTGGCACTCAGGCAGCAGGTACTTTTTACCGTAAAATTCATATTTGCTGGAACATATTACGATACAAATCTGATATGCCATAATTTTTACAGTAATAATTATCGTAAAATTACTGAATCACTCCAATGAAATAAATACTACTGTGAAAATTACGGTAGAAAATGATTTTACTATAAAATATATTTTGCGTGTGATGCGCCAAAAGTGCCGGTAGTTTATATCGTAATTTGAACTGGAATTTTCTACAATGTTGTGAAGTAAGTTTTTGATAAAAAAAATCTCTCTTTCTTTAAAAAAAAATAGCTGGTTTATGTATTAAATATCTGTTGTAGATTTAACTCAATCAATTTCAAATTCAAAGATCAATTTCACTCAAAGTTTGTATTTTGTCATTAAAAATTAATTTCTTATGGAACGAAAATTTGTATACCTTAAATTATATAAATTATTCGACTATTGTTAGATAAAATAGTAAAAAATAATAAATAGTTATACATAATATTTTTTATACATTCTTTCATCCTTGTACAATTGAGGTTTTTAAATGTGTGTATTTTTATATTTGCTTTAAATAATCCAAAAGTATATTAAAATAAGTTAAAATGCGAATTTAACATATAAGGAAAAACTGATAACCATCAATCTTTCAATATTGTGACAACCATCAATATTGTGACTGTATTTTTCAAATTGTGTTACTCCTCCTACTAAGTATTCAATCTTAAAAATCAAAACATTTTGGAAAAATGCAGGACAAATAAGATGAAAGTATTTTTTTTTGTAGTATCCACAGAACAATATTTTTCAATAAAAACATAACAAATAATTTTTATTTGCTTTACATGTACACCGAACTGACAATCACTAATTAATTTACAAAAATTGAAAATGTACCGTGTTTCTAGTTCTGTATAAATACAGAGAAACCTTGATAATTTTTACTGAAGCGCTAACTGATTAAAATCAGCATAATGGGATTACATTAAGGACATGTATCCAGTTCCACTGTGCCACCCTCAGATGTATTTCACACTAATTTTACTTGTACTTAAATACTTTATGCATTTTACATGTACTCAGTGTTGAATCAAAACTAAATAATTATTAAAAAAATAATTACAATAAACTACCCTTGTAACTCGTATGTGATAAATAGAGCTGTGATTTGGTAAACATAGCTGAAATACTTTTTTTAAAAATGCTGATAGGAAAAAGCATTTGCAGTTTAAATGAATAAAGTTAATCGTATTAGAATAATCCTCTTTTCACACAATCATTACAAACGGACAAAATAAAATTTTTGCACTACTTTTAGAATTGGGGCAAAAATTAGCCGTAGTTTCAAAACTAAAAATTAGCAGTAGAAAACTAAAAATTAGCCAGTTTCAAAAAATCTGATTGCAAAAAATTGCAAAAACACTGTTTCGAAGTTATCATACACACAAGCTTAAAATCTACCTTTTATTATTATATATTTATCGAATTAACGACTTTTTACTAAAAAAAAGTTTTTTTAAAACGAATAATATCAGATTTATTAAGCTTTTTATTTAGATAAATAGGCTTCAACAGAATTTTTCAATTGTAAAGTGGAATTTTATCTGTAATACCATGACAAACTTATTTCTAAAAGAATTTGAAAGAAATCTTTTTTACGGTGAGAAAAAATGTCACTTTGGTTGTGTTATTTTTCATTTGGTTACTTATTCGAGAAAGATAAAATTCTATTTAAACAAAAGTGGATTTTTTATAGTTTATAAGGTTGTCTTTAGTTGATTCTGGTGGTTATTTTTAGCTGTTGAGATAAAACATCAAATAGAAATAAATTCCACAAACATATCGTTTAAAAGGAATTCACTGTACTAATCTTCCTTCTTTGAAAATAAATCTTGTTTAAGAATGAATACCCTATAGAGATTGAGTTATTTGATATTTTCCAGATTTTATTTTGCTTTTGTGTATGGAGGTTTTGCAACTGATTTATTTTAAAACTTAAAAATGGTGTAAAAAGGAAAAATAAAGAAATTTCTGGTATTTCTTATTGGTATAAAAATAATGAATGGAAAAAGTTACAAAAAAAAGTAATTAACATGAAATCCTTTTTCAATAATACAGTTTCAGTTTATTTGATCTGTTTACAGTTTTTGTTTGTCATGCATTATAACCCAAATAACAGTTTTCTGTGAGGAAGGAAAGAAATAGAAGAATAGGTTTTCATTAACATTACGCAATCATGCACAAAACTAAAAAGCCTATTCGAATTTTTCTTTTAAAAATAGTTATTTTATTTTTTGACCATCTCGGTGAATGTACATTATTGGAGAAAGAAAAACGTATTTTTTTTCAAAATTCAATTTGTCACTTGAAATAGATTAACTTTACTCATAAATATAAACTAATGATATTTTTCTAATGAATATATATATATATATATATATATAGATATATCTATCTATCTATCTATCTATCTATCTATTATATATATATATAANTTTTTGAAAAGGTTGAAAAAAAACAAACATTTCTTTGATGCGAAAACAGTCCTTTTTCAAATCAGAATTTTCACGATTTTCCTGACGTACATGTCACGCTAAGTCAAAATGGGCTGAATACTTAATTTATTGAGATTCTTGACGACGGCGATTTACTTCAAACTATCGATTTTCTTTTGTCTTTTGCAAAACTTTTATGGTTTATAATTCATGCAGGGAATAATTTTTAAAACATTTATTTTGAATGAAATTGTCTTTTGATAAAATAGTTTTCTGTGAAAGAGTCTATATACTATCAGTTTTAATTCATGAATTAAATTCTAGGCAACTACTATCGTATATTCGTATATATATATATATATTACGTATATATATATATACGTAAAGCCAAATCTGTGAAATTACATTTAAAAATAGAAACTATTTGAATTATCAACTTTTAATAATGATATAATATTAGTTTATGAATAAAAAATATGAATGAGCGATATTCAAGGGGGTTGGTGAGATAAGCGAGCAGGAGTTAAAATTCCTAATACCTTTATAAAATAGTATTTCAAAAGCGTAACTATAAAGAAAAGTAAACACGCTTTTTTTTAACTCAAACTTATTTTAGAGAAAAAGAGAGATCTGTTGGTTAACAATCACCACTTACGTTATCTCTTGAATAATTGAAAGACCATACTCGTTTAAAATTTTTATTCAACAATTAATGAAATAATTTTGTTTTTCACCTATACCTCCCTCTTAAATTTTAGAACGAATTTTTTATTCCAAACCTAAAAATTGCCTTTACAACCCCTGTGCACATTTTATTTGACGCACAAATCTTCATTCATTATAATAGAATTAAAAATTGTTTTTTAATTTGGTTAACTTACTTCATAACTGCTCAAATTGCATTCAGAAATCAATGCAGAAGAATGTAATATTATAAATTGAAGAAGCTTACACTTCAATGTTTTGAAACATTAATGAACCCATAAAATTATAAATCTTTTGAATTCCGTTAATAAAATAAAAAATCAATAGTAAAATTTCGCAAAATGGTAACTTGTTTATGTATAAAAAGCTTGAAAAATATAAACAATCATAATGAGACTTTAGTATTGGTATTAGTTTTTGTATTGCAAATATTTTGTCTCAGAAATGTTTAAAAAAATTAGCATTTCTGCTTTCTATTGCAGTTATGTATGGCTTCAACGCACAGTGAGTGAAAGTTAAGAATTGGTTTTTCCTGAAAACAAATAATCATATGTAGAAACTATTGAACATGTTCTATGCTAACTAAGCAAAATCTTATCCTTGAACAAGTCGCAAAAACCAAACAATTTGTCAGAAACTGATATTTGCTTATTGACTTTATCTTTCTTACTAAGAAAGTTCTCTAAAACTTTTATCAAAAGTCTTGTGTACTTTTCTGAGTTATATAATTTGCTCAAAAAAATCGAAAAGTTTTCAAACATGACGACATATTGTACTTTAAATGTTGTAATGTGGTATTTTGCCAATTATTCCGATTTTTTTTTAAAAAAGGAAATAAATTTACTTACTAAAAAATGGCGTTGCTTGAAGAAACTATCGTGTATACAGAAATATATGCTTTTACAATTAATGATTTGAATAAGAATATTCCAGACAGGGATATGATTTCAAGTTCAATTAATTAACCCATAAATGTGATTTTGTTAAATATTTGTCATATAAATTTTAAGCCACCAATTGTTTTTTTTTATGCCTTACAAGACTAAAATGGCACAATTTTAAATAAAATATGTACGGCTATGAAAAATATCTCCGAAATAAAATAAAATCAGGAGGAATTTCTTACAAATCACATTGTAGACACGTGACAAATAAAACGAAGAGATAATAATCAGCAATTTTAAAAGAATCCATGATAAAAAAATTTAAAAAAAATTTCTTTTCAAAATCGCCACTAGTTCTTTTTTTTTTTAAAAAAAAAGGGTGCAAAATGCATGTTTGTAATGGAATTAGAACGCGTGATAAAAATTACAAGGACGGTATCTGACGTGTTACTTGGCAATCATACCGTAAGTAACTATTAAGTTTTAAATTATATGAAAAATAATGTTGTTATCGTGAATACGTCGACATGTTTAATTCCTTCTGAATTAAAATCCCTTCCGAATCAGAATGCAGTCTGAGTCATTTCAACAGATAATTTTTAAAATTCTGAAATATTACTTAATATATGTGTTATCTATTACGAAGTAATAATAAGATTTTAAATTGTAAAAACAATTACCATGAATACGTCGCTATGTTTAATTCATTATGCAAAAGCTGTGTAGGCCATTAAAAGTCATGTTATTTAAAACATTTCTCCTTAATCGAAAATTTTAGCAATTGCGTTTTTAAAGTAAGGAATTTTAAAAAAAAAATTAAAAAATTAGAATAAATTTACTATTTTGAGTACAAAATTAATAAGCTTCTGCATTATTCTGCCCTTTACAAGCATTTTTTATAATAAAATTCAGTAGCTGAATTAGAAATTCTAACCCTCAAAAATTTAAAATTAATTTTTTGAATGTATCTTAAATGAGATTTCTCAATTTGATCGAGCATTTAGCAAAACTTTTGAGATACTTTACTATTTTGTCAAAAATACATTTTCAATTACATACATTTTATCAAATAATGACTAAAAAAGGATAGAGCGTTCGCCTTCCAATGAGGAGGACCGGGTTCGAATCCCACCGATGGTTGGTCGGTACGCATTCCGCATCCGGCTTACTCTGACCACAGTGCTTACGTAAAATTACCTCAGGGCTAGACGGATCATGGGATAGAGTTCTTTGTCGTGAGGCTCACCGAGGAAGGCTTTTGTGATCTTCCTCACTATGTTACGTAAATGAAGGTTAGTTCCTCAAAAGTCCTCCACTAAGGCAAATTTCTCCTAATACTTAATCCAGGAGTTCCCTTTACTTCGGAGTTGAACATTAGTAGTTGCAAAACCAAAATTGGGTCGGCAATTCAATGACAGTTATGAAATAATATATTGGTGACCCGGGATCAAATCCCAACGAAGTTTGGTCGATACAAATTCCACACCCGGCCCTCACCGGCCGCAGTGATGTTTGAAAATATCCTTGGTGGTAGACGGATCATGAGTTAGGCTAACATTTGGAGGTTTTCCTCTCCATGTCTCCATGCACACGTTGGTTGCTTTCATCGCAAAGTCCGTCATGAAGGCAAATTTTTTTCAAGACTTGATCCGGGAGCCCCCTTGGGAATTCAAAATTGGGTTGGCTGTTCAACGACGTGTTTAAAATATACATATACAATATTATTTCATAAAAAACGCAACTTGATTCAATAATGATACGCCAGGTACCTTCCATCTTTGTTAGTTATGTTTCTCTTATTTGAGTTAAGTTGAAATTATGTTTTTTTTTTCTTCACGATCAATTTATTGATGCTTTCAAGAGATATTTCTCAAAAATTAGAAAAAGATATTTCCATGAAATTTGGAATAAAATCGATTTAGATATTATGAACAGATATATTGTTTTAAGGAAATTTAAAGTCCCTTCTCTTTGGCTGTTTCAATTCATCTTGTAGAATTGCAGTATCCCTGCCGAATTGAGCCTCATTCCTTGAGGTCATGTTTTAGCCCTGTTACTGATTTTTCTGGTATCCATTTCCATACGGAGCTGTTGTACCCGGCCCATAAAAGTAAAGACAACCCAGAATTTATGAGACAAATGGCTCTTGAAACTATTAGCCAAATACCATCAGATGCTTTACAACTATACACAGATGGCAGCTAGAGCGACGAAGGTCATTCAGGTAGTGGGGTTTTTATTAAAACACCCACGTACACATTGAGTCTCAAATTTAGAAATTCTGAATTTTACTCAGTTTTCAGATCTGAGCTTATTGCGATTGAAAATGGCCTAAGACATGTTGAGAATATTGCTGAGCCTGACTTTAAGCATATATGGATACTGACGGATAGCAAATCTTCAATCCAACACCTTAGCAACTGGATGAATGTTGGAGACAGGGCTGCGGCTTCAATTTTGGGGATGCTCTTCAGGCTCTCTGCAGACTTTGGAGTACACTTCCAATGGATTCCATCACACATTGGAATCAAAGGTAACGAGATGGCGGACTCACTGGCTAAAGATGCTTCTTTGGAACCTTTACAGCCAGATCTACCTTCCACTTTCAACGAGGTCTTTGCAGAATGCAAAAAAATGTTTATGGACCTCTGGAGGGTTCCTCCTCCGCATAGTTGGTATTTCAGAAAACGACCTGGAAGTGCCTTCCTTTTTGAGGGACCTAGAAGCCAGCAGACTTGTTTATCTCGCTTTGCAAGTGGTCACTTGAGGTGTCTCTCGTATGTTCAGGGGCAAAAGACTTTTGGACTTTGCACTAAATGTAGGACTGCTCAGGCTTCGCCCGAGCATATTCTAAACTGTATCGATTTTAAGATCGACGAGGTTTTTTCAAAACCTCATCTGTTTTTAGACTTCCTGGACATTTTTGAACTTATGGAATTGGTCTAATTGGGATGGACCTCTTGGGGATTAGAAACAACAAACAGGAAATTTAAATATATTTTATTTGCAAGTTATGTTTTCTTGAAAAGAAAAAAAAGAAAAAAAAGAAATAGAAATCATGCTTTTCTTAAATAAATTTTTTAACTCAGCTTTATAAACAAAATACCTGAATAATTTCAATAAAAAATATTATTTATTAGTATTAAAGCTTAATACTAGTTACTAATAGTTAACACCTATTGCTAATAATTACTCATAATTATTAATAAAAATTAATTAAACATACTAATAACTTCGAGTATGTATTAATAACTGAAAATAATATTTTATAGTTTTCTGTTTCACAATCAGTTTCCACGATTTTTCTACTTTCTTTCACCTCAATTTTGTAAGTAAAATTATGCTTTCTTTTCCGTTTACGTATTATGTTCCGTCTCTTTTGTTATTCTTCAGAATGGGTGCCTACTTATGAGTGCTCGAAACATGTTGACTTTTAATATAATCTTCATACTTTCTCTGAACGAAATGAAGTGTTCATATTATCAAGTATATCTTTCCACTCCAATTTCATGGCATTATTCATATTTAATGAAAGTTTAACATTTTTATTTTTACCGATAACAAAATGTCACACTGCCGATGCTCAGACCAATGCAAAAAATAACAAATATTAAAATTAGCAATTTTTAAAATAATTAGTATTTATTAGCAATTTTATTAGCAATTTACTAGCAATCAGTATTTATTAGCAATATTAGTAATTTTAACAATAATTTTAACTATAATTAACATAAAGTAGTGATTTTTTATAGTCGAAGGTGTACCTACTTGTTCAATTTCTTTTAGGTTTACCTGAAGCATCAATGACATGCATATTGCTTGAATAATTTTTAGTTCACTTTCAACAATAATTTAATAATTTGAGAAAATGTATCGCGGGCTATCTTATGGGGTATAATCTAACAATTAAGGATTTTTACAGCCGAAAGTATATAAATTCATTCGATTTTTTTCCTTCAACTTAAATAAAACGCCAGTGACGTGCATTTTTATCGAAGAAGTATAAACACATAAGATTTTCTTAGGACTCGCATAAAACGTCAGTGCTATGCATATTAACAATGCAGTTCTTAGTTCACTTTCCACAACAAGCTGAAAAACCATATTCCTAAAAGAAGTTGAAATAACGATTTTTATAAAAGAAATATTTACACATCCGATTTTTTTTGAATTCACATAAAACGTCACTGACATATGCATATTGGTTTTACAGTTCTGCTGTTCATATATACTTTCATATCATCATATATACTTTCATATCATCAAATTTACTTCAATTTTCGCAAAAAGATTGGAGGAATTTTGCCCATTTACAGATGTCTGCAAATATCAATCTGATGACAATAATATGCATATATATTTTATAGAAATATTTTTTAAGGAAATATTCAAAATATGGTTCATTACATGCAAGAAAAAGCAACATTTATATAAATACTTAGCTACCCCATGCTCATTTTAATTAAATTTTTTTAAGAAAACGCAGTAATCTTAGCTTTCAAAACATAAATTATGTTTTATCAGTTAACTTTAAAGTTCGTTTATTTGAAAGACATTATACCCGAATAAATTCCATAAGCTTTCTGTACTTTTTTTTCTCTTGGTTTTAGTAGAAACTAAAGGCAAGCTGTTATGAGAATATCCATGCGTAAAAAATTTTCTATAAACAAAACCTTTTGGTTGACTTAGCATTAGAGAGGTAGAAAAATGTATTTCCGTTTCCGAAATTTCTGTTCTCTTTTAAAATTCCTGAAAAATTTTTTTTTTCTGATTCGTTGTATTTTAGATCATTTTTATATTACAAAATAACTCTATACATACGTATCTTTTCGTAAAAATAACGATAAATAACCAAAGTCGACTATGTCAAGATCATATTTGTTTTGCATTCAACAATAAAATGGAAGTTCTGAATTCTTTTTCGTTACCAAAATCATTGTTCAGCATTTTTTGAGAAAAAGAAATAAATAAAAATAATTTTATCCACTTTGTAAGTTGTTTTGAATCGAATACTTTTTATCTTTTAAATAAAAACCAGATTAAGATTTTATATTACATATATATGTAATTATATATATATATATAAAGNTAATAACGATTCTCTCTGGCTCCATCAAAATGAAATATTTTTCTTAAAGTTTCTTCTCGCCAAAGTTAGCCCTTTTCGCCAAGTAACGTTTCTTTGTCGTTTCCTTTTAGTGTTGCTAGAGGGTACAGTGCACCATTGACACTCTATGGTTTATAATTTAGTGTATCATTCTTATTTGTTTTACTTCTGTTGAATAATATTTTTAATTAACTTTTATTACAATTTCATGACTTTTAGTTTTGATATTGTCTTTTTGTGTTGCTTTATTTCATTGAAATTTAAAGAATTAATCTTCTTTTGTCCTGGGCATTTGTTTGATACATAAAATTTTCTAATCAATTTCAATCTTTTATACTAGATTTTAATTTCTTAGATACTTTTACACTACTATGAATTCTACTATAAATATAAGAGAGAAACAATCTAACATTAATATTTGCATTTAAATCTATTCTTTAAAAGTGCTCTCAAAAACAAAATCATCTATAGTTTAATTTAAAACAATAGATTTTAATAAATTAAAGGGGTCAGTTCATTTTTAAAGGCCTATTCTGATTTATCTGATTGAAATTTTTCAACGATTTTTGATTCCGTGATTCAAATTTTCATCTTCAGAACCCTAGCACAAATGGTTTAAGAGTTTTAAGAGATACACCCGTGCACACACGCATTCTCAATTTAATTAAAATAGATAAATATCTACAAAACAGGTAAGGCTAAAAGGTTAAAAGTGAAAATAATGCTGTTCTAATTAATACACTAATAGTTTTGTAATTTTATGTATATTATGAAAATGAAGCAAGGAAAATTTCCGTGTTAATTTTTTTCTGAAAAGGAAGCATTTAATTTATGGATATACTGACAGAAAATTTCTTTATTGATTCAATTCCTAACATATCAATAACCTTCTATATTCACCAAAAAGAAACCGATTAATTCCATATGACTTTGTAAAAATTTTTATGGTGTAATTCAGTTATACATCGAGGAGTTATTCATAAATTAACAAATTATTTTTAATTTGTCCGCCTTTGCGAACTTGTTGCTCCAAGAATCAACGGCAAAATTAACCAATACAGTGATAAATAGTCAAAATTACGAGGAAGAGGTTTTGCGCAAAACTCGCCTCTCCTATCCTTAGGTTACTAAAAGTATTTGGGCGTATTACGCAAGTTTCCCGAGTCAATTCCGCAAGTTTCACTTAAAGTCACATGATAAAGGTCACGCTGTACGTCACGCGAATTCGGAAAGTGTCATACTGCAAATATATAGAGTGTCTGTTTCAGGGAATTCTACTCGATGACAATCTCCATTTAAAGACAGTACGATGCGTACTCAATTTTTAGTAGAAAAACAATTATTTAAAGTCACTGATCATAATAAATATCTGTTAATTAATAATCTTTTAAATAATTCTTTTTAAGACGAAATTTTTTGACGTGCGGGCTCCACTTTTCTTTTTTTTTTTTTGCATTAGGTTAGGCTACAATAGTCTTGAATAGTATTTTCCTCAAAATCTGATTGAAGATACGGGCTACCTAATGATTATTTCTCCCGGTCCCTGCTGCACGTTATACAGAAAACCACATGAGTTACATAGTATTAATTAAATTAAATTTAACATTAACAATTATTTTTACCAATAATGTAATAACTATTTTCTGCAATATATTAAACACACACAGAAAACACAACTTGGAATACAGTGGTCCAAAATGTGTTTGAAAGTTTTTGAATCTCCGGTGCAACATCGTCCAATTTTATATTTAAATATTTTTCTATTATCCGACGGGAAATAAAAAGCGTATAACACAACCTGAAATAAGGTAGTTCAAAATTACTAAATCAATTGTTTTTTTCTCTTTAAATAAAGTGTTTTATTTGAAAACAATTTCATACAACAAAATTTACGTATAAAATAATTTTTACACAATTTGAACAACTACGGAGACATATTAAAATTTGAAATGAGCTCACTAATTTTGAAACACTCTGTAAATAACTATTTGAGAACTTTTGTTTTGGGAATTTCTTCATTAAACTAAGTACAGTGATATCTTCGATTGTGAGTAAATGCAGTGCTAAAAGCATTCAGTCGTGATATGTAGAGCTTTAAATGAGATAAAAATATTAATGGAGAGGAATATTCTTTAAACAAGAATAAAAAATTTGATGACATTTTAGAAAGATTGCTTATTTCAAATCATTAAAATGATTCAAACTATTTTGTTCTTAATGCAAATTTAATGACAGCTTTCTGGATGAATGATTTTTGTTATTTTTTCTTAATACATTCTAACTTGCCAAGAAATGATTTATGTCTTAAATGATCTATAAAATACTTAATGAGTGGTTAGAATTGTGTGAGTTTTTTTTAAAATATGAAAATACAATTTAAATGCTTATAAACGTTAAATCATGAAATGAAAAGAAAACAAAAAAAAATCATTTCTGTTCTTTCTTAATGTATTTGGTTTAATTCAAAGTAAACTTTAATTTTAAGGAAAAAAATCATTCACATATGAATTATAAAGAAATGAAGAATTTCCTAAAGATTTTAAAAAAAGTTCAATTAAAATCGTAATGATGCATTTTTAGTTGATATTATTCAACGGTTATAATCTTAAATCAAGAAAATTTTATGAACTTATTACTTTGTAATTATCGATGATAAATTTATAAATTAATAAAATGACAAATCTTGAAGAATAATGTCTCAGAATTTATCATTCAATGGTTATAATCTTAAATAAAAAATGTAATGAACCAATTACTTAATAAATATTGATGATAAATTTATAAATTGATAGTATGGCATATCTTGGATAAGAATGTCTTAAGATTTAATAAAGTGTAATCGTTTTCTAAAAGTGGCTTGCATTTAAATTCTGTGCAAGCATTTATAACATAACATTTATAACATACCATTTATAACATTATAAAGAAGGGTTCAACATAAGCTTTGTTTTACTAACACAATGGCCAGTTTCAAAGTTTTGGTTTCAGACAAATACAAAGTTCAATAAAAATAATAAGACTCTGGGGATTTCAGAAAATGCCGTAAAACAAGCCATAAATTCTTTAAAAAAAATTTATAAATTGAAAGCGAAAACATAAACTTTGGAATAAAATGCTGTATATTTTGCTGGGGAAAATGTTCGATGGAATTTGCATCATACTTTTTAATATTGCATGATAAGGATTCACAATATACTATATTTGACATTAATTAGTACACAATGAAAGACTTTGATATATTTTGAATGTTTATATAATTTTTTTCAAACACATGTTAATTATTTTGTAATTTATGCATCTGTTAATTTCGTTACGAATAATATATTACCAAAATGGGCTTGCATAAAAATATAGATAATAAATAGGTATTTTATGAACAAAATGATTTTTTTATTGAATTTTAAGGAGAAAACAAACACCCACATTGGGGTTGGTGATCCTTATAAACTGAGGGTGAACGTTCTGAGTCTTTTAATCATTTGTAAAAACGGAGTTGTCTATAAATTAATTTATAACCATAAACGATAATATTTAATAACGATTCTCTCTGGCTCCATCAAAATGAAATATTTTTCTTAAAGTTTCTTCTCGCCAAAGTTAGCCCTTTTCGCCAAGTAACGTTTCTTTGTCGTTTCCTTTTAGTGTTGCTAGAGGGTACAGTGCACCATTGACACTCTATGGTTTATAATTTAGTGTATCATTCTTATTTGTTTTACTTCTGTTGAATAATATTTTTAATTAACTTTTATTACAATTTCATGACTTTTAGTTTTGATATTGTCTTTTTGTGTTGCTTTATTTCATTGAAATTTAAAGAATTAATCTTCTTTTGTCCTGGGCATTTGTTTGATACATAAAATTTTCTAATCAATTTCAATCTTTTATACTAGATTTTAATTTCTTAGATACTTTTACACTACTATGAATTCTACTATAAATATAAGAGAGAAACAATCTAACATTAATATTTGCATTTAAATCTATTCTTTAAAAGTGCTCTCAAAAACAAAATCATCTATAGTTTAATTTAAAACAATAGATTTTAATAAATTAAAGGGGTCAGTTCATTTTTAAAGGCCTATTCTGATTTATCTGATTGAAATTTTTCAACGATTTTTGATTCCGTGATTCAAATTTTCATCTTCAGAACCCTAGCACAAATGGTTTAAGAGTTTTAAGAGATACACCCGTGCACACACGCATTCTCAATTTAATTAAAATAGATAAATATCTACAAAACAGGTAAGGCTAAAAGGTTAAAAGTGAAAATAATGCTGTTCTAATTAATACACTAATAGTTTTGTAATTTTATGTATATTATGAAAATGAAGCAAGGAAAATTTCCGTGTTAATTTTTTTCTGAAAAGGAAGCATTTAATTTATGGATATACTGACAGAAAATTTCTTTATTGATTCAATTCCTAACATATCAATAACCTTCTATATTCACCAAAAAGAAACCGATTAATTCCATATGACTTTGTAAAAATTTTTATGGTGTAATTCAGTTATACATCGAGGAGTTATTCATAAATTAACAAATTATTTTTAATTTGTCCGCCTTTGCGAACTTGTTGCTCCAAGAATCAACGGCAAAATTAACCAATACAGTGATAAATAGTCAAAATTACGAGGAAGAGGTTTTGCGCAAAACTCGCCTCTCCTATCCTTAGGTTACTAAAAGTATTTGGGCGTATTACGCAAGTTTCCCGAGTCAATTCCGCAAGTTTCACTTAAAGTCACATGATAAAGGTCACGCTGTACGTCACGCGAATTCGGAAAGTGTCATACTGCAAATATATAGAGTGTCTGTTTCAGGGAATTCTACTCGATGACAATCTCCATTTAAAGACAGTACGATGCGTACTCAATTTTTAGTAGAAAAACAATTATTTAAAGTCACTGATCATAATAAATATCTGTTAATTAATAATCTTTTAAATAATTCTTTTTAAGACGAAATTTTTTGACGTGCGGGCTCCACTTTTCTTTTTTTTTTTTTGCATTAGGTTAGGCTACAATAGTCTTGAATAGTATTTTCCTCAAAATCTGATTGAAGATACGGGCTACCTAATGATTATTTCTCCCGGTCCCTGCTGCACGTTATACAGAAAACCACATGAGTTACATAGTATTAATTAAATTAAATTTAACATTAACAATTATTTTTACCAATAATGTAATAACTATTTTCTGCATTACTTTTATTTTTCACCCAGTATAAAAAAATCTGAATGGAATTTTTAAAATGCCCGTAGAAATTATAGAAACTGAATAGATTATTTGATCGGAATAAATAAAATATAAAAACTTATAATGGTAATTTTAAATTTTTTTAGTTCATTTTTAATATTTTTATGTATATATTATTAATTTGGTAATTTCTGCTTCTTTTAGATTTTATCAATTTGTATTATGCAATGCGAATGAGCATATTGCTAGTTTGATAAAGAATAACTAATTAGGTAAAATGCTTTTGTTTCTAAAAGTGTATAAGCTT
Source organism: Parasteatoda tepidariorum (assembly GCF_043381705.1). Classification (NCBI taxonomy): domain Eukaryota; kingdom Metazoa; phylum Arthropoda; class Arachnida; order Araneae; family Theridiidae; genus Parasteatoda; species Parasteatoda tepidariorum. The sequence continues at coordinate 47,514,240 of NC_092209.1, read as the reverse complement.
TAGAGATAAACAAATACTATTGAAACATTGTTATCTCATGCCTTTTGATTAAAACAGCAACACGTACACAAAGGAAAACAATTTTCCAAAAACGCTACATTAAAATTATTAGAAAACGAGAAATTATTAGAGAAAAAACATTTTAATCTTACAGAATCTTGAAATTCTTTAAGTATAAAACATTTTTAAATAAGATTATGTTTAAGGAATTAACGACGAAATAATTATGACATTTTAGTCCGTTAATGCGATGATAATGCAATAAGTTACACAGACTCATCTAGGCAATATGTTTTCTTTAAATTCTATGAACTTCCAAAAAAATTGCGCAGGAAAATATTCAATTATGCAGTTTCTTACGAAATACTCAAATAACAATTAGACATAGAAATTCTTTCTACGTAACTAATTCAAAACAATTCAACTGTAATTGCATAATTTTATATGACTAATACAATGGTTGATATAATTGAAAATAATTGATTTTTCTATAGTTGGGAAGAAAGACTAAATAATAATGTATGTACAGAAATTCGCATTAATTCTCTTTATAAAAAGCCTTATAAATATGCACAACTTAACTATTTATTAAATTATTTTTAAAAATATACATTTAATAAGACGATATCATATGTTAATTTATATTAAGCTAGTAAATTAATCACCTGAAATCAATGCAAATCATCAATGCAAATAATTGAAATTTCATTAGTAAACATTTGTTCCTGGATTTAATCATTATTTGTTAATTGAAGTCCTTTTTTTTAATTATTCCTTATAATTAGAAATTAGCATTCGCTAAGCCAGCTTTTAACTTAGATAATGCACAAAAAAAATATTTAAAAAAAAATTGATTCTGTTCTCTCTTATGAGAAAAAAAGCAATTTCTGTGATTAAAAATTATTATGTTGATGTATTAAATAGAATAAAAATTTCTTAATTTTAATAATATTGTGTCAACTAAATGGGATATGAAAATAGACTGGATATAAATTGAAGTAGGAATTTTTAAAGTAGGTGATTATTTATGGGCATTTTATTTTCACATAGAACGGTTTTATAAAAAACTCACATATTAAAATAATTTTAGAATATTATTTTAAATATGTGATTAAAGTGTAACTGCGATACAAAGAAAATGTTCAATTCAAAATAATTATTTTAATAAATGGAATGGGCTTTCCTTTAAACCTAAGAACTTGACGTCTATTTATCAACTTTCGAGCGTAAATTATAAAAAATCAAACATGAAAAGCATAACAATTGCATATAATGCATAGCAATCTGCAGAATTGCAAAATAATATTTTACTAGTAATATATTTATAAACTTCTGAAGAGCTCTTAGACCATAAAATTAAACATAAAAACATTATGAAATAAAGACAAACTGAATAAATTGTTTTCAAACAATCTGGAAAATTGCAAAATTATGTGTTTGTTTTAGTTCTATGCATTAAACTCCGAGAGTAGGCGACAAAACATTCCTATAAAACATGATGCAATTGAAACATCAGGCCTAACAATTTCTTAAATAAGCTTTGGACTTAAAAAGATTATATTCTTAGTCCCATGTATTAACTTCCGAGAGAAGACTATAAAATAAGCATTAATGCATGATGCAATAGGAACACAATATATATAAAAATTTTTGAGCAAGCTATAGAGAAGCAATTAAAATGTTTTAATTTTATATTTATTAACTTCTGAGTAGTCTAGACCATAAGGGAAACATAAAAGCGTAATGCAATAAAACCATACTGTTTAAATACTTTTTAAACAAGCTACGGAATTACAAATTGACATTCTTTTTAGTTCTATGTATTAAATTCCAGGAGTTGACCTCAAAAATATGCATTAAATCCTGATCCAATTGTAGCATAATGCCTGACATTTTTTTAAAACTATCTGCGGAATTATAACATGACATTCCGTTTAAACCAATGTAGCATTTCATTCAAACAAAAAACTAATTTCTTTATTTTGCTATCTAGTATCTGTTTTTTATGCTAGTGTTTCCCAGAAACGGATAAATTGTATCTTTTATAAATCTTTTACCTTTACATTATTCAATATTTCTAAACTCAGAGCTATTACAGATATCCAATTATATTGTTTAGATTAATATGTGACCTGCAAATATGAAGGTGTGTAAAATACTGAGTTAATGTATAAATCACTAGTATTCACGTAAAATTTAACTTATAACTTTAGTAATTTTTTTCTCGCTTTATCAAAAATCATGTTAACTGCATCGGGCTGCTTTTCATTCAGCGTTTTTTACAAATTAAATTAACTGCCATAGTTAAACTAAGTTACACAAAATTTCTATTATGTATAAAAAAAATTGATTATCTATTTAAGAATGCAGCTTGAGTTTTAGTGCTTTTTCAAAATTTTCTGAAATAAATTACTTTGAAAAAAAATTTAGTTAGAAAAATAACGTTTTATGAGAAGCATTTAATAGTAAATCGGCATGCATGCTAAAGCTGAGATAACTTGATAAATATACCTAGCATAGGGCTATCATAAATTTTTAAAAATTAATTATTTCCAAAAATAAATGTAAATTTTAAAATGAACCAGTACTAATTCCGATGAATCTGGATACATAGTGCTCTATACAATGTTAAATATAAGCTTAGTCAGCTGTGTATTTAAAACGAAATCTTTCTCAGTAAAGCAGATTAAATTTTAATTTGATTTTATTAGTAGTAAAAATCGATCGTATATATTAGTTGTTTTTATTAATTTATTTAAGAATCTTTTACTGTTAAGAAAATGTTTAGAAAATAACAGAAAAATACGTACAACAATTAAATAAAATAAATAAGTTATTAAATTTAAATTCAGTTAAAAATCAATGACTTAAAAATTCTAAAATATATGGAAAACTAAAAAATATAGCAATAAATGACTTAGTAAGTTACGTTCTTTGCTTACTTCACATTACTTACTTTACATCAATGAGTTAAACAAGCCTGCAGTATAACCAAAGAGGAAAAGCAAATTGCTTTTATCCTTATAAGGTGTTCATAAACAGTAAAACCTTCACAATTCTCAAACTTAGTAATTGAACTATGATCAAGTACTAATGCTAGTGCTTATGCACGTAGTCAAGCTATTAGTACTAATTTTGAGCTTTGTGAGCTGTATATTTAGAGTAACATTTAGCAATAAATAACATTAGGATATTTAAATAAAAACGTTCTTAGTATGGATATACGTAATCGTTATAAGTAGTATTTTTGTTCGTTAAAAATCATTATTTATATTGAAATAATTCCGGATAAAATTACAGTGAAAAGTACTCTGGGTGCAATATAAGTAAAATGAATTTTATTGTAAAATTAATTTTTACAGGGAAATTTCATGCCATATATTACACAATAATAATTATTTAACTACAGTTCAGTGATTTTATAATTAAAGATTACTGTAAAAATTAAGGCAAAAACAGATTTTTTATTCAGTAAAATTTTGTAGTATAAGTACCCTAATTTGATACGGAATATTTTACAGTGTATCTTTATTTTAACCATACTTTAACAGGGTAATATGTGAAATCAATAAAAGGAACCAGTATAGACTTGAGACCAAAATTATCGCTATTTTAAAAATTCTACAGTTTATACAAACACTAGCATTAGATATCTTTCTGTTTAAGGAAAATAAAACTTGCTATTTAATCAAAGCAAATATCCCATAAATTCTAACTTTTTTAATGGTTTTCACTAAAAGTAAAATCTTTAAAATTGCTCCCAAAGCATGTAATCAAAATACATAAGAATTATCATTCAAGCTTTGGTTTCTTAAGTAAATTCTTTTAAAAATAGTTTCTTGTTTTGTAACTCAAAGATTCATTTGTAGCCGTAAGGAAATTTAGGTTTCTGTGATTTTCTAGTCCTGATCAGGCAAATTAAATTATAAGAAGTAACTGTTACTTTGTCAAAGAAGTAGATAATTAATTACTTCATTTCATTCTAGTCACAAACAATTTACTTAAGTTGTAAACTCACTTTGCTTTTGTAACAATTGCGAAGAATACGAGTGTTCTGTTGAATTTTTAAATACAAAGTCACTTTTGCATTTGAAATTAAACTAAATTCAAATGTATATTTTTAGTACTTTTTCAAATATATTTTGAAGTAAATTCGAATTTATTATGAGTAATTTTTTTATCAGATTTATAGTTTTTAATCAAATAATTGACAAACGTGAAAAATCGGTGAATTCGGTGAATCGGTGTTTTTTTTTAAATTAATAAAATGACTGTAAAATGTCAGAGTTTATTATTAGAGACATGAAAATATTAGTGAGAGAATTTCTATAGCCCTTTCATGTAAAATTTCGGAGTGTAAAATTGAGCACAACCTACGTACGGAAACGCAAGAAAACTGTGTTAGTTATGTGTAAACGGATAAATTATTTAGGGAAATTGGAAAAAAATTGCTGATTATTGACACAAGAAAAAACTATCTACACTTAGAAAAAATGTATGGTCAAAATTTTTAGAATGCGGTAAAATTTACCGTGTTTCGAGCTCTATGAGAACACAAAAGGATTTGTCATTCTTATCGAAGGTCCTCGGAAATGAATTTCGTAAAATTAACAATAAAATATGGTTTTATAATTAATGATAAAATTTAGTAATTTATCGTGATACTTAAGAGCATGGCGTAAAAAATAATTTGGTTAATTTTATACTTCGCATTTTTCTATTTTTTACTAAATGTGTGCTAATAAGAGCCATAATTTCGAAAACCAGAATTTTCGGCACACCATTACCATATGAAGGGAAAAAATTACCAAATTAATCGTTTAAATACTTAATATTTTGGTTTTTATTACCAGAATTTTTAAAAAAAAAATATTATCATGCAGTACGGTAATTTAATCAGAACTATTCTCCATGTAGATATTTTCTCCTCCAAGATTTCTAGAGTACAGATCTAAAATGTAAATGTATATGCATATGCAAATGCGCATCTATAAATCTGGTAAAATATAATTCATTAATGATGTAATACAGACTCGATTATTATATTCCTTTGGTATTTTTGTTTATGCGGATAAGGAAAATGTCTAATTCAACGGTATATTATGCCGTTGTTCTGAGTAAATATGAGTTTCTTGTCTTCTAAATTATAAATATAATAGATTAAGAAACAAGCTAATCAGAAACACAATTTCTTTTTCTATCTATAAAAATTACAAGTTATAACACTTGTCTGAATTTCTTTGTAATTTTTTTTGCAGTTTTCCTAATAATAAATACCGCATTTCTTTTGCAATGCGGTTGCCACAATACAAGCATGTGCACTGTAATGCCGTGATTAGCACTACATATTTTCTGGCTTTTAAATTCCTTTTATGTCGTAGATTTTATCATTCCTATCTCTTTTTAAATAAACAAACCAGATAATATTTTTAATTCAAATTTCTAAACAGCAAACGCAAATATTTCGATTCTTATTAAATATATCGGCTGACTTTATATTTTAATGCAAGTGAATGATTTTATTATTCAATATTACCGCAATTGAGCATCAAAATCTATTTTTGATCTTCAACCTTTTCTTCTACCAAATTAAACATTAGCATACACGTTATTAGGTTTAATTTCCAATGAAATTTTTGGCCTTATATCTTCAGACAAATCATTTAAATATTAACACGATATATGAGAGGTCGGCAGAATTAGCTTTATTTTTGGCAGCTTTCTTTTTCGATATCCCGCCTGTAAGGTATCACTTTTGTACTCCCAAAGCGTTGATTCAATCCTTTTTTTCTTTTGCTGAATTGGTTTTTCATCAGGCAAGCCGTGGGAGAAATTTTGTCTTCCATTGACATGCCTTTCTGAATTTATCAATGTAAATTTATCATTTTGCTTAAATTGTTTCTTTGATAAAAATTTCTCTTAATTTTGCTGTTTAAACTCATTATTATTATTTTACCAATTAAAAAGATTTTACTAAATTAAAATACTTATTCAAGAATGTATTTCCCTCTGAGAAATATTCTGTTTTCATCCTCTGCAATTCATTTTGTTTTCACCGTATGTGATCTACAACATTTATATTAATCATTATATTCCCTATAATTTTTATTTTTGTCATAATCAACAAAAAATCACTCTTTTTAATCTGCATAAACTACCACATATTTTTTTTTATGCATCATTCATAATTTCCTTTACATTACCTTCAGTTTCACTATTTGTTTGAGAATATTGTCCCATATGCTTACGTTTGTCTAATCTGGTTTCATTATTTCAATTGTATTTTCTGGCGACACACCTGGAGCGTGAGTTTTTTTTTAAACCTAATTCTGAGATGTAGTTGATGCGACAACGTTCCTTCGTACGAATTAACTTATTTTTTAAAGTTACAGCGTTACAGCGCTTTCAAGAAATAAAGAATTTATGCTAAACATTTCAAAATTCTCTAGAACACCACGGCCAAGTATTAACTACGCTATTATGAGGTGAAAACCAAAATAATTAAATAAATCCTTAAATAGAACCGCACTTTGAAAAGTCGGAAAATCTCACTATTTTTAATTAAATATTTTTGGAATTATTGAAAAACAAGAAACGATAAGGGCCTCACAGATCATTTCACCATTCTATTCTTAAATGATAGATTTTGATTTTTTTAATGAGATTTTCATTTTATTAATCATTTTATTTAATTGACTGTGCTGCTGGGAATATAAACGAAAAATAATGACGATGACCCAACGAAGTAAACGGTCCAATAATAGTAACCTTTTCTTATAATATACATAACATGACATTAGCCTCGATGGCTCTGGGGAAAGAGCGTTCGCCTTCCAATGAGGTGAACCGGGTTCGAATCCTAGTAATGGCTGGTCGATACGAATTCCGCATCCGGCTTGCACCGACCACACTGCTGACGTAATAATCCTCAGTGGTAGACGGATCACGGGTTAGAGTTCCCTTGCCGTTAGGTTAACCGCGTGAAGTTTTCGTGGTTTTCCTCTCCATATAACGCAAATGCGAGTTATTTATAAGGCTATGGAGTTGAAAATTGGTAGTCGTAAACCTAGAAAGTTGGGTCTGCTATTCAACGACGGATATAAAATAAAAATATAAAATAACATAACTAAACCATATTTTCTTCTTAATCAGATTAAAATACCTTATTGAAATTCGGTGCAATTTTTTTCATACATATGGTGCAAATATTTTTAAATAAATTATATTATCTCAATTCACTAAAAATATCATTAACAATATTTTATATAGCTGCATAGGTAATACTCATAGTTACCGGTTAATCGGTTTTAAAATTAAAATGCATAATGATGTAGTGCTCTTTAATCTATTTATTTCCTGAGACACTATCACAGCAGACTAATTTGTCATTCAAGAGTACTTAATTAAATGCAGAGATTAATTGTCATTAAGGTATTATAGATGTTATAGAAGATTATTTAACCAAGAATCAATGAAGGAATAATCATTTTAAACACTTTGTTCAATGAAACTAAATGGAACCTTTCGTGCGTTAATTATTAAAATGGCCACCGATATATTATCTTTCCTAAAACATGAAAGATTAACCTACCCATATAAATTGCATCTACTATAAATATTGCCTTACAACTTCAGAAAATTTGCAAAATGTATTTCTATTTTAGATTTTAATATAATATTTGCATATTTTTAATACGGTATAAGGATTATCATTTACTCGCTTAATATTCTCATTGAACGTTAATTATTGAAAAATAAAAAAAAGGGAAAAGTTTCTACATAAACCCCTAATTAAGAGGATTAAAATTGCCGTTTTCTAATATTTGAGTGTAGAAATATGTTAAAATATAAGTCTTCAAGTTATGAATAATTTACAATTTAACAATGTAGAATAATCTATTTCCCAACATTTTTTCTAACTATATCGAATTCAGTAAAAAAATTAAATTCGAGAGGTATTAATTAAAGTCAGATATTTAAAAATCATTTTTTTAAAAATTGTAAATTTTTCTCCAATTAAAAGCATTATTTTTGAGTTAAATAGTTAAATAGGGCGTGGGATGACATTTTAAGATATATTTGAAGTAGCAAATTTTTTGTTTTTAATATTAACATATTTTTGATCTAATATAAGAGTAATCTGATTTAAATTTTCTATCCTTGAAAAAAATGACAAATTAATACAAAATTAACAATGCATGCACGAATAATATTATTAAGCATATTTTTTTGCAAATTAAAATTAATATTTTTAATTAATTCAAAGCTTAATTGGGAGTCAAACTACTGATTGAAGGTACAATATTGAAAATTTAGTAGAGTATGAGTTTGATTGAAATTCTATCTTTTTTTTTTTCGTTCAGTGTAGTTTAAAAATTGTTGAAAGATAAGTTGCACTTTTTCTACAGTTGTAACGAGAAATGATATCTTTATCTGAACATCTTTCTTAAAAATCATTACTTTTAGCTTTTTAAACAGAATTTCCACTTAATGTAATACTATGATTATTTAACTATCCAGTTATCTTTTTAACTTATATCGATTTTCTGTTACTTCAGATATAAAAAAAATATTTATTAAAGAAATATATAAAACATGGGTAAAAATCGTTACTATGGGACTTTATAATTTTCGAAATCACATATGAGCTCTTAACGATTGACATTTCTGATAAGAGGAGAGATAATATGCTGATTTCGTGCAACGATTTTTAATGAAGTTATGATGAATCAAATAACTTTTAATGCATGCACAATAAAAAATACCGAATCAAATTATGGCATGAAGTGCTGGCACTTTAGATGCATTATCCCTAAAATCCCGTTTACCGTAATATTCTATTTGCCATAAAAGTCGTTTTACCGTAAAATCCTATTCGCCAGAAAATCTATTTTACAGCAAAATTTTTGCAGTAATATTTATTTATTTAGAGTGATTCAGTAAGTATACTGTAAATATTACTGTAAAAATTATAGTATATGAGATTTTTTGTCCCATTATATGTTACGGTAAAAATTTATTTTACGGTAAACCTTCATACACCTTCGGACACCTTCAGTGACGGTAATTTGTATCGAAATTTGATCCGGAATTCTATACTGTGAGGTCTAGTCATGACTATTGAAAATATATTCTGTGATCTGAATTGATGCGCTTAGCATACTATTCATTTTAATAACACGTTTAGAATTCAGTCATATATTTAAATACATTTTTATGCCTAGTTTATATCTGAAGTCTCTAGTGGTCATTGCTTTGTCTGAAATGCAGTAGCTGAAATTTACTGTTAGAGCAAAAAGCTGTTACGATATAATTTATTTCGAAATATGCTTGCTCCTAAAAAATTAGTTTTTACTCATAAAAATATTTTGCATCATTGTGGAATTTGAGGTTGTAATAGTTTGCTTGAAGATAAAGTTTAAAAGTACATGAAGAGGAATCAGTTATAATGTACTTAAAGTTAAACGTTATTGCAGATGATAGATAAATTGATGATGAACTAAGTCTGACGCAAAATACGAAATAAGGAAGGATCTATATTTGTGTACCTTGGTCGAGTGAGATTAGGATTCACTCGGAGTAAAACTTCGTGTACGACATTCTATCGATAATATACATAATGAGTAATATATAATAAGTGATGTATAATAAGTAATATATAATAATTCATAAATAATTACGAAGTGAAAAAATACTTAATTTGTAATCTTACGAATAATATTATTATTTGACGAGAGAATGGAGCAAAAAAGTAAACTGAATTACAAATATAATTCAATTACTAGGTACCTGCAGCCAACGTCATCGAAGGTAAATAATGACATTTGCCAATTCAAAAGAAAACCAGGATCGACACACGCGTAACGTCGCTTACAGGCATCCAATTAAATCTGATTTAAATCACATGGTTAGGCAGAATCACTTTACTTCTACTCGAGTAGCAATTACCCATTTGAAAAATAATTTATCCTGTTCATTATACGAACTTCAAGACAATGCCTAGTAGTGGCATCGTATTCCAAGAAAAATAAGCACATTATTTTATGCCTCGATATAAAACTAATAAATTTTAAATTCAAAAAGATTATACACATAAAATTAAAAAAGCATTTTTAAATAGCTAGAAATTGACCTAATTTATTTACTTTATACTGTATGCATTTGAAAATAAATTACGAGACAAAAATTTTTTAGTTTTTTCACGCTTAAAATTAATATGATTCCTAAATTTACCCTAAATAATATAATAAATCCAAATGTAATTTAAGTAATAAAATTCCCAAATTTAAACTTACTCAAGTTTTTATATTTTTTGGTAGTTTTTTAGTCAAAGAGCTTTTTGTCTCTAATAGAAAAATTGCCGTTTCTTTGATGCTAGTGAAATCTATGTCTCATAAAGCCAATATTTCCATGGTTTGATTAGAAGCAATGATCTTAACTTCGATTATATTTATATCCCAAATTATCAGGAAGTTAACATTACTTAGAAATAATAATTAACAGTTTAAAGTAACGCCTCCATTCCAAATTAAAAGCGCACAGGGTTTAATGATTTAAAAGATCTTGTTTTAACTCCAACTAACTTCAATTAAAAATATTCATATGAATAAATGAGCTATATTAATGCTCGGAAAATTTGAAGCATTAAATTAAACAGGAATTATACGCAAATGAACTTCGGTGAAAGTTGAGGCCATGATAATTATCGTTGAATATTTATCATTTCATTCTTGTTCCTTAGAGAATAATTAGTTTAATGGAATTATGACTGCTAATTTGTCTCATTATTAGATTAAATAGATACAAAATATTCTGTTAATTATGCTTCAATGGAAAAGTTATCTATCGATGTATCGGTTATTGTACATCATTTGATAGTTAAAACTGAAATAAATATCCTTTATTTTTTTGAATTATAAAATTATTTAAATAATAAACATTTTCATTAGGACGTTTTTTGCTGCATTATATTTTCCAATATCAAATTTTTACCATTTTCCATAATTTCTTACCATTTTTGAGATTACATTTTATTCTTATATTAAATTATTACTTATGATAAATTACTTATTATATTAATTTATCTTTCAGTTATTTATTAAATCTTCTTTACAAAGTATTGAGAATCAAAACTGAGTTTTGATGAAAAATATGCTCGTTTTGGAGCATATAGCAAAATTTTCTAATATTAATATTTACTCCTTTATCTTAAGCAGTGATGAATTATGCAATTGAAATTTCAAGGTGAAAAAAAAGGAATGCGAAAAATTGTATTTTGAAGCATCAAGCAACCTATTTTTTTCAAATATGTCTGTATTATCGGGATTTATTTATGGTGTGTGTTCTAAATGAAAAATACTTAGAAAACCATAAGATTGAATGTTTCATAGATTATGAAGGGAAAAAAAATACAGGATAAAATAAAACAATTTCAAAAGAAACATTTGGGATCAAAGGAATGAAAATATGTTTCAAATATATATATTTTTATAGTAATAAAAAGTAGTTATTACCAGCAACGTAACTGTTTCAAAATATTTCCGCTCCTCATCCTTCTCATTGTCATAACAACAGTACTATTTAATGAAGCAATATGTAAATGTATAAAATTTTCAGAAGCGCTTAAGGTGCATCTAATATATATAATTCTCTTACGTGGCTCCCAAATTTTGGCTGTATTTCTTTTCCGCCTTTGGCAACGTTTGCTTTGTTTTGTTTACGTTACTATTTCTCTTACACGGCGAATCGACCCATGATTGCCGCTAAAAATGTCACATGCCAAATCTAGCTGAGGTGGCTCAACATATAGCGCTCTTAAAAACGGAAACTGAAATAACCAGAGAGCATCAGCTGCGGCAATCTCATACTTTTAAGCTAGGCAGCAGTGAGTAGTCTTTGTCAATAGATCTCTATTTTAGTATCTTGTCGAAAGCGCTTTTTTTCACAAATGTATACATTACGAATTTATTTGACGATTTTTGATTTATATCACGAATTATACTATAGCACATTTCTAATAGGTTTAACGAATTACATGCCATTTATTTGACTTCAAATTTATTTTAATGACTTAGTATTTACAAAAAAGATGAAATTTAAAAAAAAAAAATTTTTTTTTATATGGATTTGAATGATTGTTTTGAATTCTTAGAATTTTGTGCATTTGCAATGTACCTAAGTTAGTAGCGAGCGAACGAGCGTGGTAAGATATAAGATTGCGTAGCAATTTTCGGGGGTTGGCGAGCGTTAGCGAGCAGGGGGCGCAGCCCACTAGTTCTAATATTACACATTATTGATCTAAAAATTAGTTTATAAATTATTTTCCAAGAAAATATTTTAGTCGAACGATTTTGTTAGTAATAAAATAAATAAAAAACTACTAATGAATAAGTAAAACAAAGCGAAATCAACAGAAAAGTTGTGATCGCCTTATTACGATCACTGATTACCCATTGGTCAAATGATTTTTCTTTCTGGATTGATTCCGTTAAACAGCACAACATTTCAAATCATGGGTTGCAAAAACTGTTTCAATTGATGTTTGTCGTCGGATTGATTTTCATATCCTGCAATGTACGTGTCTTAAAACGTCACAAAATACTTTCCCATCTTCAACATCCATATTTATATTAAAATCACCGTCTAGCTAGTAATTATACGTTAATAATAAAAGAATTTAAAAATACATTGAATTATTATTATGTAATTACAATAAAAATGCCTGCTAGTGAAAATGAAAAGAAAAACAGCAGCGGTTGCCATAGCAATGCATGCACTGACGACGCATGCGCACTGCTTACTATTACTCTAGAATACAGTTGAAAAGTGTGTGGACGCCATCTTATCTAAACCAAGACCCATTTTGCCAATGGGTAATAAGATTGCATTTGTTTTGAGCAGTTACGTAAACTTGATGTAGTGAGACGTAGTTTACATCTGAAGATGAATATTAAGTCTCACTTCGTATAAATTTTAAATCTTTTTTGAAGAAATTACGTAGTTTATTTCCATTTTTTAGTGATCTTCATGTGTAAAAGAAAATTAATCGCAGTGAAATAATTTGCTTCCAGCTACCCATTCTTTTGTCTAACGGTAGAAAACAGTGTTATGTTATTTTAAATTTCGAATTTGTTTTATTGTTGCTATTTTTGAAGATATTCATTCATTTAGTCCAGGAAAAGTAATAACATTTTCTATTTTTCATTTCTTGGAAAATAACATGGCCAAAGAATCTGCTTTCTAATGTGTTTTCGTTTAATAAATAATGGGCTACTTAACATTCAGAATTTGAAGTTAATATTTAAGTAAATAAACGTGAAGATATTTTTGAAATTCGGACTTTTTCTTCTCGATGATTGTAAAGGAACTTCTTGTGTTTGGTAAAATATCCTTTTCTTCTCTGGACAGAAAGGTAGAAGTTCAATGGTTCAAGATATAAAATTCAACTCATTGAAACCAACAAAATTTTAGCAGCTAAAAATTGATGGCTGTTTAATTTGTAAATTTTGAATTTCGAATGAGTATCAATCCACTCAATTATATATATTTTTTTGCCGACCAGCCTGTTTAGGGGTCAGGGAACTGGCCTTACACCAGAAAGGTTCTGGGTACAAATCCCAGGCAAGTCATGGATGTTCTTTTATTCTTTGTACTATCTGTGCTTACCGTGGGAGCAACGCTATCCCACCTAATATGGTGCCATTGAAAAAGTGGTCAACAAATCTGCCCTTCAGATGCTGGCATGACGAAAGGTCATTCCCCAGATGGGCATTGAAAAAAGTTCTTCAGAAAGTTCTTGTAGTTCTTCACATTGGTGACTATGGAACTGCACCCCTTAATTTTTTAAAAAGTGAAGTATAAGAATATAAATCTTCAATAATAAAGTGAAATGAGCGATTTGGAAGATATATAAAAAAATAAAAAGATATCCTCAGAAGTTCAGGGGGGTGGCGAGTGATTACCTAAAAGTGGGTTGAGCTCTGTTGTGTGGAAGAGAATAAAAATTGAGATTTTTGGTTGCTTTATAGGGGAGAGCATTGTATAGGGGAGAGCATTGGGACTAACCGCATATTCCTGCCATTAATTGGTGGGTAACAAAACTAACCTAATATAGTTGTTCCTTCAACTATAAAGAGTTAGCGTAGAGAGCTGGCAATTTTAAAGTGACATTTGAGGGAGCTAGAATATAAAAGGAAAAAAATATCGGAAAGTTAATTATTATTATTTTATGTATTTATTTTTAGTTTTTTCTAGTTAATAAGTTCCAAATTAAGATATTGTGCTGAACTTTCAATTGCGTTCTAATTAATAGTATGATTAGTTAATCTGAACAAATCACCCCAAAATTTTTTTTACGGGTCAAGTATTTTTTTTTTCTTCTATGAGTTGTATCTTGGGTCTAAATTGTTATAACGGGAACAAACGAAATTTTGTGTTTGTTAAAACTTCAACGAATGAAATTTTGTGCTTGTTGAAACTTCAACGAATGAAATTTTGTGCTTGTTGAAATGGGAACGGACAGATTTTTAAATAAAGTGAAAGTTTATTTGAAATGATGAAGAATGATTGCCTTCACTCTCAGCAAAGGGGTCTTAACTGCGTCAGAAGGTTCAAGTTATGCTGCCTATAAATTGCAGGGCATATGAAATGTTTATAAACTAATATGGTAGATAAAGAAGCTTTTTTTTATTTTTCCATAATGATTTGTATTTTTTATTAATTAAATGAGATTTAATTGCAATATTTTGCTTATTTTTCATTTTGTACCAAGGTACAATATCCTGCTTTCCAAGGTACAACACCCTGCATCCCAAAGTGAAACATGTTGCTGTATTTTGGGATATTTTTCCAGGGCATAAAAAATAATTTTGTACTCCTTTATAAAATAAAATCTTTTTAATTTCAAAATGTTTATGGCTTCTTTAAATAAACAATAAGATCTTACTTACATTTATAATTTTACTTGGGTAAAGATTACATATTTGTTATCAAATTGTTTCAGGGGACAACTCCTTCCCCCATGATTACAGCGATTGACAATAAAGTTTCTGTTTTAAAATATCAGGTTGAGTAAAAAGTTTTCCGCCAAAGGGAAATACCTCCGTGCTAGCAGCAGCCATTGCCGTGGTGGTTAACTTTTTTTGAAACGGGCTTTTGTACTTTAAAGCAGAAAGTTGGAACTACACAACTGGGTAATTTGTTTGTCAAAACTTTATCATCTTGTGCACCAAAAAATTTCTTAAAATGGAGCTATCACGTTAACAGATCAGACCCATTATGTACTATGAGTTCCGAAATAAACTAAATGTAACTGAATGCCACAAGAAAATGTGTGAAAGTTTAGGTTTCAATACTTTTATTTTATTTTATAACCGTCGTTGAACAGCCGACCCAAGTTCATGGGTTTACGACTACTTACGTTCAACTCCGTAGCCTTGTAATTTTGAACCAATCCAGAAGACAAGGAAACTCCTGGATCAGTACCCCCAGAGGTATTGATTTGTTGTGGGAACATGGAGGACTTTGAGACTCGACAGATTTAACGTGCATCAGTCACCATTTACTACACGGGGAGTCTTCGGCCGGCGAGGATCGAACCCACGACCTCTTGGTTATGGGCCCAGCGCCCTACCGACCAGGCTATCCCGGCCCTTAGTTTTCAATACTGTTACTTATGAGGATACAGTAAAAGTTTGGTTTCGAAAGTTTAATACTGGGAATTTCAACATTGAAGATGAACCACGTTCTGGCCACCCTATTGAGGTTGATTGTGACCAGTTAAAGCAAATTATTGTTCAAGACAGAAATTTTCAACACGAACTATTGCGTTAGAGCTTGACATTTGCCAAAAAACAATAGCAAATACTCTCAAACGCATAAATCTAACAGTTAAGTTTAACCGTTGAGTGACTCGCGAATTGACTGCTGAAGACAAGAGCAAGAGAAAAGCGGCCTGTTTGGTTCTGCTCAGATATCAAAGAAAAGAGGACGTTCTGGACAGAATTGTGACCTGTGATGAAAAATGGGTATATTACAACAATACTAGCCGTAGAGGAGGGTGGTCAGCATCCGGGGAATCCGCAAGTTCGGTTGCAAGACGAACGCTAACTAACAAGAAGGTCCTTCTCCGTATCTGGTGGGATTGTCGTGGAATTATCTACAAGGAGTACCTTAAAAGCGGGTAGGCTATCAACAGTACAATATACAGCAATATGCTAATGAAAGTTAGCGATGCGATTCGCGAAAAACGAGAAAACGAGCTCAGAAGGAAGGTGATTCTCTTTCATCAAGATAACGCTTGGCCACATGTTAGTGCAATGACCGGCATGACGCTCCACACGTTAGAGTGGGATTTGATGCAACATCCACCATACAGCACAGACATGGCGCCTTCGGATTACTATCTGTTTTCAAATCTGCAGCTGCATCTTGATGGCACAATCTTCCGTTCAAATGACGAGGTCATAAATGAGGTCGATTGCTTTCTCTACTCGCGCACCCCACAGTTCTTCGCAGAAGGGAATGAAAAGTTGCCAAAACGTTGGCAGACTATTGTTGATTTGAATGGAGATAACTATTCTCATTAGCTTTGCTAATTTTGTGTGTGTTTGTCATTTTTCAGGATTTTTTTTTCTGGCGGAAAACTTTTTACTCAACCCGATATATTACGACTACTCGTATAATAATAATTACTACTTATAATTACTTCAAAATAATAATTGCTACAAAAATATGCAACAATATTATATAGCAAACATGTGGTATTAAAAGAGAGTGTTGTTTATTTTAAATTAACTTTTTATGTAAAGAGATTTTTTTTTTTATTATTGTGTTTCGTTATTAAAAGTGTTAATAGAAATAAAGAAACACATCTGCTCCTTTACAAAGAAAATGTATCAAATTCGATCTCTAACGTTTTTAATTTTAATTTTACTCTTTTTATCACATAAAAATATTAAAACTCTGATTGTGGTTTATAACAGGGTAGTAACATATTCTTGAAATCAATAATTTTGACACTTGAAAATAATTAATAAAATACTCAAAAAGCTATATCTATTATATAGCGTTAATTTCATGGCTAGTTTATTTTTTAATTAACGTTAAAAAATTGCATTTGCCTAAAACGGGGCGTGATTTGAGCGACGTTAGTATTATCTAAGCATCTAAGCGAATAGTCTCAGCGTAGTGAGAGAGCTTTTGGTAGCGCAATGAATTGTTATTTTTAATCGATTGAAAAATTTTTAGGGAAAAAAGACTAAACTTACAAAATTAAAGTTTTAATGAAAATTTAATCAAAGATGAGTATTCAACAAACTGATCACATGGTCTTTTGAATATCTTAAACAAACCGTTGAATCTTTAAATAAAAAATAATGAGTGCTGGTTTAATTACATGCAATTAGAATCTTTTGAAACGATTATTTATAAAGGAAGTTACTGATAAAACTTTTAAAGAAGCAAATTAAGTTCCTGTAGTTACTGATTAAAATCTTGAAGTTATAAGCTACAACAGAAAATGAATATTTACAAATTTTACTAAAATATTAAAAATATTATTAAAATTTACTCTCGAAATATACTTGTTAAAAATCAACGAAGTAATGATGTTCCCTAACCTAATAATACTTAAAGGAAGTCATCCAAGAACTAGATGCCCTCATCAAAAATCCCCCACACCATATTTTATCCATTTTTACTTCATTTAATTTTTTTTATCCTTATTTGCATTTATCTTTTTTACATTCAAAACAGTTATTTCAGAAAGAAGTTCATTTAATTAAAGGGAAAATTTAAGTTTATATTATTAGTTTCTAGATATTTTGATGCTTTAAATTATTATCAATCTTAGCAGAAAGGTAACTTTATTCAACTCAATTTTTTTATAACACAACCGCAAATTGTAGTATGTACAAAACTTTTTTCCAGACAGGAATGGACCACAGTTGGCGCTGAAGGTACGGTTTCCTGACGAATCTTTTTCCCAGACAGGAATGGACCACAGTTGGCGCTGAAGGTACGATTTCCTGACAAAACTTTTTTCCTGACAGGATTGAACCACAGTTGGCGCTGAAGGTTCGGTTTCCATGTATTACGATGTGTTTTATTGTGCAAATGTAATTGCTACTTAGTAATACTTCTATAAGCAAAAAAAAAATATGTGAAGAGGTTTTTTCAAAGTGGTATGGAGAATAAAACAATAAATTGCATTACAAAGCGTGTAAATTAATCTAATGTTATTTTACTCTAGACTAAAAAATCATAAGATCTTTCATTTTCCATAGCAAAAAAAAATCTATGAAACTTAAAAATTTGAAAATATGAATATATGCAGAAATGTGCACTTGAGAGTACAACGCAATACTCAACAATTGATAACAAAAATTTATAATTTCTTCATGAATTATTAAACCGGTAATAAGAAATCCCCAGTGGCTTTCCAAAAATTTGCAACTGCAGAGTTGCTCTGATCACTGATTTTTGTCAGAAATTCAAATTTATTCGAAAGTTAAAACCATCGTCTTATCAATTCTTTAAATCTTGAAATTTTTTTGTTTTTCTTTTTTTAAAATCTGTCTTAAAATGATCAATTTCGTCAGAAATATTAATTTTCTCACAATGTTTAAGAGAATAGACTTTTTGTGTTCAAAAAATGTTTTAGTTTTAATTTCTTCATTATATTAAACAAAGTTATTACTTATTTCTTCAAACTGGAAATAAATTTCTGAAACATAGGAAGTTTGTTAAAATTTTAAAATTGACTGCAAGTCAGTTAACTAATAAACTATTCGGTTAAGAACCCTTTATTTTTTATTGCCTTAAAACGTTAAAAAATATTTACACTTTTAAAAACAGCTTTTTAATAGAAAGAAAATCAATAATTGAAAATTTAATGTGCAATTGAATTTAAAGTAACCCTTAAAGTAACAGAAGTAAAACTAGCCTTGTATGCTACGGAAACTACGCAGGAACACCTGGAATTAAGAATATAGTAAACTGAATATATGGTAAACTGAATATATGGTAAACTGAAACTATATATGTTAAACTGAAATATAGCGCTAAATGCACAAACAAAATCTGCTTAATTTTATATTTTTGTTATTGAAAAAAAAGTTTTTGTTCAACTGTCAAAATATTTTTCTGTAAAAAAGATTGTGCATTTTAATAAATTTGATCAATTTATTATACACGAAAAGTTTTTATTTTATTTAATTTTATTTTGTTTTCTGAATTCATTTTCAGACCTAAAAAATACTTAAACTGAATTCTGTTTTTTTTCTAATTCACAATATAATTTTCCGAAGTTGTAAAAATACAGAATGCATTCATGTAAAATTACAGATTTCATATCCACCAGTACAGGTAACAGAATTGAATTGTGCTGAAAACAATGTCTGATGTAAAAACAAAAGAATCAGTAAATTAAGGTTTGGTTCAGACTCATGAAATAATAGATAACACAAAAAAGTGATTTAAATAAAATATTCGCACTTATTGTGATCAAATAAAACAATTTGATTAAGACTTTTGTTTGAAAAGGGAAATAATATTAATTTCTTGAGAAAGTGAAGTTATTTCATTGCATACTAATATTATAATAAAAACTACCTTTAATAGCTATGTAATATCATTCGAAGTTAAAATATATAAATGCCATAAGATGCAGTTCGATGAAATTAAAAATCTTCAAGATAAACCGGTTATTAAAATACAATAGAGATTAGAAAATAAAAAAAATAAAGCGTGCATCCAACTTTGAATGATAGTCTAAAAAACGCTGTATAGCTGAGATTTAGAAAAGTAATTTTATGAAAATACTTTTATTCAAGAGCCTACTAAATTCAAAGTTATTTTTCACAATTGAAGGTAAGGATATCTTTAAATAACATTCATTCCTACTTTTATTGAAAACTGTTTCACTTTCAATATCGAATTCTGACAAAGGGAAGAATAAATGCAGATTTGTCAAAACTCTTCAACATTTTGATAGAAACATTTGAAAAATAGATTTCTTTATAACCTTATATATGCTTAAATTTTATTTTCAGATAAAAACGAAAGGAAATTCGAATGGAATAAGGGAATAAGGTAACAAATGCATCATAACAAGGATGGATAAAATAGGAATTTCTAAATAAACAAAATACTGATGAATTAAGTAACTGTGATCAATGAAATTGCTGGCTCAGTCAAATAAACTAGAAGTTCATTAAACTTCTAGCCTGAACGCTTTCATATGAAGGATCATAAAATAAATTAAACACATTATACCAGATTTCTTGAAGATACTTAAGTCTTAACAAATGAAAGCATATGGATGTGGTATTCTGAAACGATGGGTAGTCAGCTTTTTCAAATTTGCATTTCTAGCAATATTCTGGAGTTTTGGAATAAATTGCCTCCTATAGTTTACAACTCTAACCGTGAGCATTTCTGCCTTTGCTAGTAAAAGTTAATAACAGTAACTAGTTAAAATAAACTTATATTAAAGTGTTCAATGTTATCTCATTATAATTTATTATGAGTATCTTATATACTATTTTAATTACTATTATTGACAATGGAAAAGGGAAAATCTTTCGCAATTTTGTTTACAATTTTATTAAAATAATATTTTTCAGTAATTGTTCAGCTTAGGTTGTTTTGTGTAGCAGTCAAAAACTATTCTTGTGGTAAAGTAGTACGTTTAATAGTCGATTAATATAATGATTACATTTTTAACATTATATTGTCCCAATATTTTAAAAGAGGCCACCAATAAAAATGTAATCATTTTTTGAGACGCTGGGTAATGTCAACGCGTGTGTCACGAAGTCAAACATAATGGCGTGGTTACTTTAAAATTACATCAATGATTTATTTAATAACCTAATAAAAATATTGAAATATTTTTTTTGGTTAAACAATGATATTTTATTAATCAACATAACTTTCTTAATCGAAAATTTATTATTATTTTCTAATATATCTAGAGTAATGATTTGTGATTTCATGTGTTCCCTGACACGATATATCACTGTTTACATGATTTTTAGTTTTTAAATTTTTAGTTGCACTTGTTTTTAGCTGTAACTAGTCTCTATTCATACTGGACTACAACTAAGAAAGAGGAGATAGAAGGTTGTTGGCTAATGGAAAACCTTCTCTTGCAGTTGCTTTGCTGTTGTTTTCGGCTTTTAAGAAAATTGCTTTACAAGGCCCTTCCTCTCCCTACCGAACTCAACTGTCGAAGGGGTGGGGAGCTGGGAAGAAAATTCTAAATATGCTTTTAATACCTTTTATTCTATTTTCACAAAGAAACTGATAACTGATATGTATTTTATTTGGCACTATCTTTCGATGCATGCAAAATATAAGGCCCTCTCCCGATCTGAATTTGAGATATAAAGCGTTCGGTATTTTAGGCTCCCTACTAATTTTTTCCCCACAAAATTATGCCAATACAATTCTGCAATCAACAACTTTTGAAAGAATTTTAAATACACTCTATAACAAAAAAATCGACGCACCAAGAAGGAGTTGTCCGATTGAAACGAAAATTGGTGGATAGGAAGAAAATATAAAGAATAGTAACTTATTAAAATTTCAGAACAATTGAATAATTTATAGCAGAGTTACAGTAACAAGTTCAATAAGGTGTTGACCCGCCACTAACCTGGATACAAGCTGCCACACGGCGTGGCTTAGGCCGATAAAGCTCCCGGATGGTCTCTTGCGGTATTTCCTGCCAAATTCGATCCAATTGTCGAACGAGGTCATCAGCATTCCGTGCAAGATGCAATCGCCTTCCCATCTTATCCCAGACATGCTCGATGGGAGAGAGATCTGGTGATCTGGCAGGCCAAGGAAGAGTTTGACTAGCTTCCAGACAGCTCATAGCAACACGTGCCGTATGTGGTCTGGCATTGCCTGCTGAAAAACCGGCCCAGGGCGCTGCAAAAGGAACGGTAGCAAAACAGGTCTTAGGATGTCATCGACGTACCACTGTGCAGCAAGTGTACCTCTAATGACGACCAAGGGGGTCCGGCTGTCAAAGGAAATGGCACCCCAGGCCATAATGCCTTGTTGAGGGCTTGTGGGGCGTGCGATAGTGAAGGCAGGATCCCCCCTCTGCTCTGTGCGTCTCCAAACACGTCTTCGATGATCGTCAGGACACGGTTGGAAGCGGGATTCGTCGCTAAAGACTATACGTCCCCGGTCGGCATCATTCCAGCCATATCTGTTCAAAACGTTCATGAATACGAAATTTCAAAGCAATCAGATGATTGCTTCTTGGTGCGTCGATTTTTTTGGTTATAGAGGGCACTTAACAATTATTAATTTTTTGATTTTTGATAAGCATCTTTATTTTTATGCAATTAATGTTAAAGGAATTTTTTAGTGCCATCCAAATCGCTTTTCATCCATTTAAGCTGCAATAAGATCAGATTTTAAAAAAATTTAAAATATGAGGAATGTGTAGTTCTATTTACTCAAAATCACAAATCGCATCATTATATCTCCTTAAAATTTTGTGAAAATTCATTGAAGTTCGAAAAATATTAATTTCTCCTACTCACAATTAGCAACCCCTTTATCTTTTTTGAAAGATATTGTATTGTGAAACGATACTACGTCACCTAAAATATGAAGTTTGTCAAGCACAAAAAATATCAAGAAAACACTAATAAAAATTTTAACCTAGATTCCAAGATAGCGAGGATAGATGCCTCTGAAGAAATAAGGTATTTAAGTTTATAGGAAGTATTAAATAATTCTGGGCAATTTTCTTCTAATTTCAGATATATAAACGAAAAAAAAAAAGAAATTTAGTTAAACAAATTTGACTTTATAATATGAAATTAAAGGTGCTTATTTTCGTAAAAAGCTTTTGACTATTTATTAATATTGAAAATGCATAATTTAAAAAAAAATTAAAATACAAAATTCGAGGAAATTTTTTTAAATTGCAGTTTGAATTTAAGAGCAACATAGTTTAAATATAATGTATAAAATTTGGAAGCATTAAACACTTCGAAACACATCAATGATTTGCAGTGTTCATTATTCTTCAAAACAAGAAATATGTTTAAGATCAGTTTTGTTAACCTACACAAAATTTAAGAAAATTCCTCAGTCAACAGTTATTTCCAACTTCGTTTAAAAGAGAACAGAAGAAAAATCTATAAGAAAATGGGGATCACACATGAATTATTCGAGAACTTATTATGCCCATTTATATTTTTCTTCTATAAATGTCAACTGCTACAGTTCTCAAAAAAAAAAAAAAAATAGTTAATACGGTAGTGTCAACGCACGGGCCCAAATCCCTGTTTCTATCAGATATGAGATTTACAGATTAGACGGCTCGGCAATAACAAGTACAGACTACAAGGAACTAAGTGGCTTAATTAGGTTGGTGCGACACAATTTTGGTTGTTTAACCGTATTAGGTAAAAACAGTTAATAAGCCATCTTTTTCACAGTTAACAGTTTAAATCTTATTTATGGTTATTTGACTGTTTTGTTTGAATATGATAAAATAACAATTAAATAAATTGTTATCTTACCATTTTTCTCCCGAGACATTTATAACAGTGTAATAAAGCGAAAATTATATATCCTGTTTTCAAGTTGTTATTCTATCTTCCATTTCCACCAAGATAACAATATTTACTAAATACTTCTAAACCAATGGAGTAACTGTTGTAGTTCATTTACGTCGCACTACAGCTGCACAATGGGCTATTGGCGACGGTCTGGGAAACATCCCTGAGGATGATCCGTAGACATGCCATCACAATTTTGATCCTCTGTCGAGGGGATGGCACCCCCGCTTCGGTACTCCGATAACCTGCACGCGAAGTCGAGCACATGGAAAAACTGAGATAAACAACCATTGCGACTTTAAATTTCAAACAGTACTATATTTTCGGGTTCCGTGTGTTTTTTTCTTATCACCTTCTAAGAAATATTTACTTTTTCTCACGTTTCAACTAGACTTTTACTACAAAAGTAATTCCGTAAATACTTTCCTAAATACCTATCTCAAGTATGTTTACCAAAAAGGAAGACAAAATATTGTACACAAGGAAATATCAAAGTGATATTTAAGCGAAGAATAAATAGAAGCGTTCTTCTTATCTTATGAGCTGCATTTAGGGAAGGTGGGTTAAAAAAGCACAAATACGTGTTCAGCTGAGGAAACCGAATCTGATGCCAAAGTGTATTAGAAATACCTCCAAACTGCTACTTACAATGAAACAGGTTTGTATACACACCCGCTTTCATTTATCGTGATTTTCCAGATTTTGAGAACCGTTTTGTGTTTTTTCTCTTATTAAGTATTAATTTATGACAGTCAATGTGCACAATTTTATGTCTGCTTTTGTGATAAGTGTAAAATATATATAAGGGGTGGTCTTTACAAAGCACCCTGTGCTTTAGTGGCGTTGAATAAGTCTTAGTATATTTTGCATTGTTTTTTTCGTAGATAAAATATAATACGACAAACTTGCGAGGAAAATTTTCGAATGTGTGGGTCAAATAAAAATAAAACACTTTAAAACTTTTACTACTTTTTAATTTAATTTTAATCTCGACTAAAACTAGTGTGTTGACTCAAAATTTACAAGACTTTCAAGACTGCATAAAACTTTTACCCACATTTAATTGCCATATAAACGTTTCTTAAATCATGCACAAATTTTAAATTCTTTCTTTTCTTTAAATCTTATAAAACAACGACTTGTAAAAATGCTTTTGAAGAATTGGTGCTTCGGGAGTAGCTAAGTATTCTCGGAAGGATATGAGTCAGCTAACGCAAGAAAAGATATCTAGCGAAATAAGTAAGATTAACGAAATTAAAGCAAACTAAAGAAAAATCAGTTTAAGAGCAGAACTTTTGCCTTAGAAGGTGACGAATATTCAGAAAAAATGAGTGATGTCTCAACTCGTAAAAAATAGCTGCAGCAGAAAAGCCAATAACAGAAAGCTTAGTGTACCCGGATGGATTTTAAGTGACGTTTTCAAAGGAAACTAAGGAAATTATATTCATCTTATCTTCTGCAAAATATGGAAGAGAACAAAACGAATGTTAGCATGAATTGGTGTCAAACCATGCTGAAAATATTTCAATATGGAAATTTTCTCACACATCTTTTATTACTTTCTACGGTAAACTTAACTATACTAAACTTCACTTTGGCTATGTTATCGTGCATTAAACTTAAACTATGGTAAACGTAACTAGACTAAGCTGTAGCACCAAAATGTACTAACAATATCTTGAGTTATATATTTGGAGTTTTAAGAGAAAATTTTATTCAGTGGTGTCTATTTCTATTTATTTTATTCATTATTTTAATTTTTATGATATGGGGTTTTAAGAAAAGTAATTTAAAGCAAGGAAATATTATTTTGTATTTGAAAAAATATTTAGGGAAAAAATTGCTCCATTAAATTACTCCATACTACTGTTATGAAATAAAAATGATTTTCTGCATTCTGTTTCATTCGAATCCATTGTCAGATCTAGAAAAGTGCTTATAATAATTAATATCAAAACTAAATTCTGTTTTCTCTAGACTCTTTAATTCCCCGTAGGTAAAATAAAAGCAAAAAAAAATCATCATTCGAAATTACTAACCTATAAAACCACCAACAAATGTTCGGTTCAAAGAAGGCATTAGAACATGAAAAATAAAGCGAAGTGTATGGAGTGTGCTTTAAATTAGAATAGCTAAAAATGTCATATTACTGAGATTTAGAAATCTAATTCTGAGAGCGTACTTTTATTCAAGCCCCAATAAATTCAAAGCTATATTTTTTTTTTTTTGCAAATGGAAAAAAAGGTTATATTTGAATAATACATATTCCCACTTTTCTTGAAAACTGTTTTACTTTCAGTATCGAATTCTTAAAGAAAATCTATGGCATATTCAGAAAACTAGTAGAATAAATGCAAATTTGTCAAAAGTCTTCAACATTTTGAAAGAAATATTTGAAAAATAGATTTCTTTTTAATCGTTTGCGCATAATATATTTTCAGATAAGAAGAAAAAAATAGTATTTGAATTTCACTTGCTTTTTGAATTGGGAAATAATTTTCTAATAAATAATGCAATATAACTACTGTAGCATGCCTACCACTACGATTGTTCAATTCTCATTCACTAGTACATAAGGCATGTAACATATTTTGTTTTAAGTTTGACATCGTCGTTAACTCTTGCCCCACATTGGTGACCAGGGCGTAATCTGAACACGCTTATCTTGACAGCAACGCCCATTTCAATTTGAACATGCCTACTTCGATGGAGGGTCCACATTGAGCAGTTGACTTGCTATTATTGTCAGTTGCATTATTTTCATCATGCTGTTACTACTCAGTCTCGATCACACACAACATCTGCCTGAATACACTTGAACGCTAATGTCAACTCAGGAGGGACCACGACCGTGATATTTAGACAGCTCTTAAGATTTCTCCCAAAACAGAAAAGAATAAAAACTAGTGGTATTCGTTTATCGATTTTTATCACACATAAAATTCTGGTGGGAAGTACTGTAGCATGTCTACCACTATAATTATTCAATTCCAGTTCGCTGGTCTATAAGACAAGTAAACTCGATTCTATGTTAGGGGTACCTTTTCATAGATAAAGGTTGGTATCGTAGATAATTCTCGCCCCACACTACACTGTAAAAAACGGTGGCAACTACTTTATATCAAAGTGGTGTTCCACTAAATGTACTACTACAGCGGAACCCAAGGATAGTTCATGATGCTATGGAACACCTAGAATATTCTTCTACTCTACTTAGTTTAAAATAGCAGTCACCTACTCCTATGTTTTTTCTTTAATAAAACTAAAATTTATATTTACAGTAAGATATGATATACGTAAAGTTATTTTTACGAGACAATATAATGTAAAAACCAGTAATTTAGGTGGAATGCATACACTTATTCTTAAAATAAAATGGATCTGCAAACTTTGGCGCGTAGTTGAGAGAATATTAGCACGAATTCGAACAAGGCTTAGCAGAGCAATAGAGAATAGTAATACAGTTTACAGAGCTTGAAAATAAAAATATAACAAACTTTATTATACAGCTATAAACATACATGCATATTCTTAGCGGGGATTTTTTTCTTAGTTTTTACCAATGAAAAGGCACAGTCAAAAGCACTCGCCAATTCGTCATGGTAAATATATTACTATAGCAGACGTAAACCATTTCAGAGGAAACCAAAACACGCCAACATTGGAATGAATTTTCAGGCGCAAAAATATTTAACGTATGGTGTAAAGCAAGTGATCATGGTGTACACTTCGAAAAAAAAAATTCAAAAACGTGTATTTTTGCAGCTTTGGAGTTCAAATCTTTCACACACCTGTTAAATTTTGTAAAAAACTTCAATTTAGTGCTAATTTGCAAGAAATATTCCTTCACACAACTTTTAAAATTGTTAAACATCGAATTTGGAGAGATATTTGGAGAGACAGCGTAGCAGTGAATTATATTGTTCAAAACCCACAACTGAACATTTAATTGCGAAATATATTATGTTTTTATCCACCTTAACCTGCTTAGGATCACGTGTTATCTCATAAATATGATTATGCAATTTTCACTTCACAACCCACAATTTAGGAGAAGAGCCTTTTTAACTCAAATGGTCCATGATCACACAAATGGAATCTCAATTGAGGTACTCTCGTGTTACCTCTCGTATTAGTGCGTGCACGTAGTAGTACAAGTACACGTATTGGCAAGTTAGAATAAGAACATTTTCAAACACTTTTACTTTTGAGGTCAAAAAGGGAAAAGGTGGGTGACATATGGAGTGACATACTTAGTGACATCGTTGGATTGTTTAAATAAATATAAAGTTCATTA
This sequence comes from Parasteatoda tepidariorum, assembly GCF_043381705.1. Lineage (NCBI taxonomy): Eukaryota > Metazoa > Arthropoda > Arachnida > Araneae > Theridiidae > Parasteatoda > Parasteatoda tepidariorum. The sequence continues at coordinate 47,486,352 of NC_092209.1, read as the reverse complement.
AATATCTAGCCTAAACGCTTTCTATCAGGGAGAGCTCAAACCTATATCCTTGCTTATGGATGAAGGATCTGAACACAAACATAAAACTTAATTTCTGTAAGGTACTCAAGTCTTAATAAAAGAAGTATAACTTGATTTTCCGAATCTGCTTTTCTGAATTTGCATCACTAACAACCTTATGAAGTTTTGGAATAAATTGCTTCCAAATGCTTAATTCCTCAAATTTTTAATTCTGGAGCATTTCGACACTTGTTTATAAAAGTTAAGAACAGTGCTTCTTAAAGTTACATTTTATGAAAGTCTTATAAAAATTTTATATTATCAAAGCATATAAATATCTTTTAGGCTATTTTTCATTAGTATTGATTTAAGTGTATATAAATATATCAAATGCAGAAGATGTTAAGGGATGCTTTGTCCTAAACCAGACTGTCATGCTGATAAAAAAGCACATATAATTATAAAATGAGATACAAGATTCAACGTAGTAGCCATATATCTGAACAGTGATAACGCATCGAATATTCCGAAAATCATAGAGTGTCCCTTGGGACGTATCCAGCAGTGTTCTCCAGCATGAAAAAGAAATAATGCACCTTCATATCTAAGCAAAATTATAATCAAACTTCTAATATATATGTAAAGAATTCTACGTTAATTCTATGTAAAGAATTCTATGTTATTCATATTACGTATTACATATTATCGCCGTTATTCATATTACCAGTAAAAAGGGGCAACTACTCACACATTTGAAAACTTATTTTAAATAATATTTTATAAGCTAATTCTTTCATGTTGGTCATAAGTTTTATAACCGTTAAAAAGTAATGTTAGCAAAAAATAGTTATTTTAAAGGTTGATTTTAATAGCGGTTGAAATTTTAAGGAAATCTTATTGCAACAATGTTTTTAAAGTTGCCATTAAAAAAATTTAATCATACTTTAAGAGACGGTCATTGATTTGGAGTAAAAAATTTAGAACTACATTATTTATTTAGTTCATAAGATACAGATGATTGAGCCAAGTTTGAAAAGCTGTAGACTCAAACAACTTGGATTTTAGATTTGTTTAATAACTTTCCTACTAAAGAATCTAGTATACTGTGTGGTCCACACTACGCTGTTAGAAAATTTTCGAAAAAACTTTTTACATAACAATTTTTTTAATTGTTATGTTATCATATTCAAACAAAACAGTCCAATAACCTTAATTGAGATGGTATTCAAACTGTTAACAACGTGAAAAAACGTTTGAAAACTGCTTTCATCTAATACGGTTAAATAACTAGCATTTTATCGTGCTTCAAATCCTTCTAATTAAGCCATTTAGTTCCATGTAGATGGGTACATAATATAGAAAAGAGGACTAATTTGCCAATCTAACTAATAGAACTGCGGCTGACACCCAGCGTTTACAACATAGTATTTCCTCCATTCCCTTCACATAAAGAGTCTTCATTGTCTCGCATTCCCAAATTTGTGACCCTGGGCTATTAAAATATGATACTCTCATTCATGAATGGGTAGCAGCACCATAAAAATTCTAAACTATTTCCAATGTCCAGTTAAAATTCCCTTTCACAGTTTTGAGACTATTCTAGCTGTAAATGGTTAAAAAAAACGTATAGTTTCGTATTCATGATTTTTTAACTATATTTTTAACTAAACGGCAGTAAACGGTTCCAAAACCCTGAAAGTAAAAAATGTTTCTTACCTTAAACTTTACGGTTAATTTAATGGTAATTTGGTAATTTTACCATAATTTAAAAATTAAAATTCTAACAGCTTAACTCAATTTAACTTATATTTTCATAAAAGATATAGTTATTGAAACAGATATGCTATGTGTACATTCAACTGAAAACTCTGAATAATCATTTTTGAGGTCAGGAGGAGTCAAAAAAGGGATTATAATAATCAAAAACAGGTTAGTTTTTATTGCGATATTGAAAATGAGCCACATTTCAATTCGTCAAATAAATTACACGCTTTCCAATGCTTTTAGTCTCTCATTCGCCTTATTTTACCTCCATTGGAAATTACAGTGTTTAATTTTTTTTTTAGTTCTTCTATAACAGAAAGCTATTTTGACTCTTAATGACTTTACTTTGCGACTTCTAATGCGTAGCATTTTGTCTTAATTTTTAACTTATTTTTAAAACGTACGAATACGTAAAAATATAGTAATTACGAGTCAACTTGTCTAAGATAAATTGTCTGGTTTTAATTCATTTCAGTTCTTATGTTTTCTTTGTCATTTCTTTTTATTTCTAGTCATGTTACACGTACTAAGCTTTGCTAAATTTCAAATTTCAAAGTTTAAACAATCTATTTTACGGTAATAGTTTCTCTAAGTAATTTAATGATAATAAATAATGCTTTTCTTCTAAGAACAGAGGCATTTTAATCTTCGATGTTCTCCTAAATCCTTGGTAGAATAGTTAATTATGAAGAAAATTTCCAAGAAAGGGTCATTACTTTAGTTTCTGTATACGAATAAAAAGATGCATAGAAGAAAAGAGGCATTGAACAGTTTTATAAAACCAAATTTTAAATGTGAATTTAACAAAGGTTAAAACTTGTGTTAAATTATAATTTCCAGAATTTGAGAAACTGGAACACAATTTTTCGAGTATATTTTTCGTGAATAATAGTTCAATTAATTAATCATGTTAATACCCGTGCGCATAACCCATATAGTATTTCTAACATCTTTTAATCACAGCTTAACCCCTTCCTGGGAATCTTACACCTTTTAATAAGGTGTTCTTTTTGTTCCTTTAAAATTCTATGAAAATAAAATTGAGGAATGACAACATCTTTTTTCAATAAGGATTAAAAAATGAATTAAAATTGGAAAAGTTAAAATAGGTACTTTTTTATTATCTTTAAAATCGCGCTCTCGGCATTCTTACCGCATTCAATGTCCGCTGTAAATTTGAATTAGTAAAAAAAGGCAATGGATATTCAGAAATGAACTGGGGTCAAGAAACGGTGAATGTTATTTCGTAAACTGATTTTGGTACAGATAAATTGGAGAAAAAAAAAATTAAAAAATATCATAGAGATCATATATATATCATAGCCATAAGCTGAACTTTACCACTGAGTAGAATCAATCAATCAATTGTCGTTTGCACCATTCCTATTGCACGGTCCATATTTGCATCCCAATAGAAACGTATTCCTATTGGTTGCCATCTGCATCTCATTGATCGTTGATGGATCGTCAATAGACTGATCAGAGAAGTGACGTAAGCTTAGGTATCTCAGGACAATAACGACAGACTAAACAAGTTTTATTCATGTTTAATGTTTGAAATTGCCAAACACAATACAAAAGGAATCGGTATCACGTGACATTGGTATTTCGTGCAAAAGACAAATAGTATAATATTTTTTTTTTAGAATAAGAGCCATATTAAATGAGCTGGTAAATCCGAAAAATACTATTTTTACAAACCCCACTGTGTTTGAGCTAAAATTGTATGGGAAAATTTTTTAAAACCTGGTAAGAAGCGACAACAAGCAACATGTTTAAATTGAAAAGACTAAATTGAATTTAATGTATTTAGCAATAACAAATGTTCTGTTAAAAATTCTTTACTATCAGAATTTTTTGACATTATCGAAAAATGAAGTAGTAAAATGAGATGTTTTTGATTAAAGTGGCTAAATACAATAAGGAAAAAAAACACTGTAATTATATATTGTGTACCACACTTTTAAAATAACTTTTTTCAATATTTTATTTAAATTATATTATAGTGTATTCTTTTAATTATAACACATCTGTTCAAAAGAGGGGGCAAAAAAGAGTTGGAAATGGTAAAATGAACAAAAATTATATTAAGATTAGTTTTGATATTTTTCATGATTTTAAAGCATAGATTATTTTCTTTTCGAAATTTATTGGTTTTGTTCAAGTCACTCAAATATTTTATTTAAAAATACTGACATTCAAAATTTGAAGTGTTAAAGAATCAATATTAAGTTAATTATTATTTATTATTAATTTATTATTTTTCAACTTACTTGCCGATTATAATAAAGCAAACAGCTTTTGTTGTTAAATAATTTAAGATCATAGGTAAGGTTTTTTTTTCAAATCATTCAAATCAATTTTATAAGAACATTGACACTCAAAACTTGAAATATTGAATTATCAAAGTTGAGTAAATTATCGTTTTATTATTTATTGGGTTAACATTTTTTCCCAAACATAATTAAACAAAATGCTTTTATTGTTAATTTGTTATGTTTATTTCTAAATTTATGGGTTTTTATTTAAATCAGATTTTTGAAAGATTGACATTTAGAACTTAAAATATTGAATTTTTAATATTCAATAAATTGTCATTTTACTTTCAATTTATTGTGTTACCTTTTTTTCTAAGCGTGATTATTAACAAAATAATTCAGTTGTCAAGTTAATTTTTTAACATTATATTGCATAAATATGATTAATTATACTAAAGTTTATATGTTTGTTTGCACAAATATTTTAAGATTTTGATTTTTGCCAGTTCTATTTTCCCACCCTATATCGCACAAAAAAGCAAACGAAACAAAAAGAAAAGAAATTTTGACATAACACGTGACAAGATTATTTTATGAGGACATGATACATACAAAAGAAAGTTTGTCAAACATAAAACTTTCAATAGTTTTGATCTCTTTTTACTTTTGAAACTCAGAAGGTAAGAAAAATAGATATATATACAAAAAAATTGTGTAAATACTCTGTAAGGGAATACGAATTTGGACTCAATGCTTTTTTTGAACCCCAATTCCAAATTAAAACAGAATAAATTTGAATAGAAATTAACTTATTAGTTTTGCGTTAAAAAAATAATGGCGTGAAAGTAGAGGTACAGCCACTTCAGCTACAAAAAATAAAGTTATAGATGTTTTTTTTTAAAGTTTTTATTTGATCAAAAGAGTTTACTTTTTATGTTAGATGCTTATAAAATTTCAATTTAAAATAAATATTTCTTGATATAATTGCAATCTGTTTGTGAACTTTATTTTTGTAATTGTAATTTTAATTGGTGCACTAATTGTAAGCTTAAATTTTTAGCGCGCCAAAGATATAAAATTCCGCCTGTGTTCAAAGCGCAATTTAAAACTAGTATCTCTCAAAACTATTTATTTCTTTTTAATTAAAAGATTGAAATAATACTTAAATGTTTTTAGTAACTTTGGAAAATAATGGTTAAATTTATTACTAATTTTTATGTAGAAACTTTATGAAATATATTTAAAGACAAAAAGAAACCGTTCAAAAAGTATTTATATTTCAAACGTTAGTTTTTAATCAACTTTTTTGTTATGCAGGGAACAGAGTGCAAATTTTCTTAGAAATATTAACTTAAATGAAACATTATAGAATGTAAGAAGTATAAAAAGTATTTTAAGAAAATCAGTAATATCGTGTTTCTTAGTCTTTTATTTAAAAACAACGCCTTTCAAACTAAAGTTGTTTTGTACCAAATCCGCTGTTTCTTCGATTTTTAAAGTACACATCTTCCAAACTACGAAAATATTTGTTGAGCATGAGATATTGCCGTAAAATAAATCATTTGTTCTAAATATTCTAGAATATCTCCCACGCAGATAAAGAAATCATTTCAAGTTTGATGAAAAATGGGTTATTCCTGATTTTCAATATATCTATTATCATTGAAGCAATTCAATACAATGTCAGATTTTATTTTTTTCTGGGCTCGAAAATCCTCAGAAATTTTGCCCGTCCCCAAGGACGGCTTGTCCAACAATGTACTCGTCCTCCTTCGAAACTAGCCCGTAGCTTCTAAATAAATTAAAATATAATTTTCTCTTATTTATTACAAACATTTATATAAATTGCACAATGAATTAGTAGTTACTAGGATTACCAATACTAGGATTATATTATACAGTACTAAAAGAAATACTAGGTTGCTAATAGTAACCTAGTATTTCTTTCATAAAATGATTTACTTTTTTTATGAAATAATTTAAATGACAAAGGTCAAATTATCTGGAATGTCAATTTATCCAAGAGTGCAGCGTTTTTTAAATGAATCAAATCTAACGTTTGCCAGTTCCACAATCAAGCCAATGATTTACAGAGGTTTCTGCACAGAAATCTGAAAAGGGTCTTTCATTTAGGTAGATGTTCATAATTGCATTTAACGCTTCTTGTTTCAGACCAGTACGTAATGCGTTTTTTTTTTTTTTTTTTTTTTTNTGAGATTTTTTTTTTTTTTTGTAAGTTCATTGGTAAAAAGCCTTTTTCGATCGCTGCAGCACTCCCAGACAGAGAAAACATCAATTCCACCATGCGCAGAATGTTGCTGTATTTCTAGATTAGAGGTTCATTTTATAAATGAGGCACTAGACTCTTGTAAGATAACAAAACTTGAAAATATATCACGACTATTAACGGGAAACTGGCCATCCGCGCGGACGTCGGTTTCAACAAACTCGTTGTCCGCTGGGAAGTTTTGACCGCCGAAGACGGGCGGACGGGCTGTTTTTCGAGCCCTGAACTTTTTTAACCTTTTTATTAATAATGTTGGTTAAACCAAAATAAATTGCAGTTAGTTTACCGATTTGGTATTAATGAAATATAAATATTTATGTTTTGTAATATTTTGGCTCAATAACTAGAATTAAAAATAATTTAATTTAATTAGTTAAAAAACGATTCTTACGTCTTTTGATATTGCACTCTGAAGCTACTGTCAATTAAAGTAGTTCTCCGGAAATATTATTCAATTATTTTATCTCCCTGAGGTTAGACTATTTTGTCAAGGTAATCCGAGATGGTTTATTAGTATTTTTTTGTCTAATGTGAATTAACTGTGTCACGTTTATTTAGTCTGTGCAATGCACTTCAATTAATATCACTTTGATCTTGTTTCTTTAACGCATTTTGTGCTGCATTCAAAAATTGAAAATCGATTGAAAAGTTCACATTCATGAGCAAAAATAAATTAACAATTAAAATTTTGAGCATTTTTTTATTCTTTAATTTTGTTTCGTGTTCGGGCATAACTTAGAGTTTTTGTATAATTAGATTGAAACATTTAATATAATTTTTGCTATATTTTTCTCACCGTAAATGGAAGAGAAGGGAAGTAAATAATTAGGTACGTTTCTATTTTTCTTTCAAAAAAAGTATAATTTATAGGTCAAAAAGTTATTATTAAATCTTCATTTTTTCAGTTAAATACTGATTAAGTTACATGCTAATTTTTAATAATTTTGTAGCGTATTTAAAAAAAAAACAAGTTCATAAACATTAAGTGCTTTGTTACAAAAGTTTACGAAATTTGAATTGGATCATTAATACATACGTGCAAAGAAAACGAGTTTGATATTACATTCTTACTAAGGTATTGAGCAAAAGCATTGAACTTAATTTTTTTAATGATTAACAAACGGGAAGAAGAAAAATATATTTCTTTATTTCGCAACCCAAGACATTTTAATTATAAAAATTGTTCATTATTAATTATTAAATGCTCATATTTTGATCTAAAGTGAAACATTTAATGTAATTCTTGCTATGTTTTTCTCATTTGAAATGGAAGAGAAACAAAGAAATGGTTATTTTTATTTTATTTGCACAAAAAGTAAATTTTGCTGCAAGTTAAATCTAAATTTTAAGTGAATTTAGATTTAACTTGCAGTTTAATTTCAAGTAATTAATGACACATTAGTTTTTAGTAATTTGTGAACTATGAAATACTAATTAATGACATATTAATTTTTGTAAATTAAAGAAACTGTTAAGCATTTGATCTATATGAGGTAAACTCAGTGAGACGGCCGTGGCCGCTAGCCGGCGATAGTGCCTAATAAAAATAATAATAAGAAGAAGTTAAATATTAAGAGCTTTGTTACCAAGTTTAAACAATTTGCTTTGGCACAGTAATAGATACATGCAGTTTCTGTTAATTAGAAAACGAGTTTGATATTACATTCTTACTAAGGTATTGACCAAAGGCGTTGAACTTTATATTTTTAATAATTAATAAATGACAAGAAGAGAAATATATTTCTTTATTTCGCAACCCTAAACATTTTAATTATAAAAATGATCATTGCAGAAATTTAAATCCAGATATTTGAAAAAAAATATGTGGGAACTGTTATATGAGTTATATTTGCTTGGTTTACTTGGTAAACATAAAATTTAACATGTTTTAGTTTCTTATTCTGCATAAAACTGATTTAATTATGTGTTAAAAAATTTTTTGATCAAACATAACTGAGATAGCATAATAAAACGTTCGACAAAAATACGTATCATCAAAATTTTAAAAACCGCAAAAAAACACTTTCGAAGATTAAGAGAAAAATAAAATCGCTGTTATTAAAATCGTTGTTAAATTATTTCAGTTTCAAACGTGAAAGAATTATAGTTATACTAATTTCTTGCTTTTAGTTTTTGTCTATTGCTTTAAAATTTTCTTAAAATTTCACTTCCAAGATTTATTAAAATCGATTAAAAACATATTCGTAAGAATATTTTAGCATCAATTTTTTTAAATCTATAAAGTGCATCCAAATCTTTTTCTTATCAATATCTTTTCCTTCTTGATATAATACGCAAAGCGACCAAAGTATGTAAAAAAAATCTAAATAGACATGAAGCAAAATTTTAAATTCCTTTAAGAAGTAGAAGCAAATTCTTTTGTAGGCTATTTTGTTAAGTAATTTTGAAATGCAAAATGTAAGGACCATTGACCACATAATGCAAAACACAAGTGCACTAATTTTTACAGAAAATTATGTAAGTCCTTAAACAAATAAATTTTTATTTCTGTAATTAACAGACCATCAAATTTCACAGTTTTTTCTTCTAAGTAATATGGAATTGAATTACATAAAAAAAACTTATTCTTTTAATTCCGTATTGTAACGTTAAAACAAGTGGCTTTATTTAAATTTAATTTTTATTTTTCAAATAGAAAATATGAGAAGATTTTCAACCAATACTGATGAATTACTGATGCATATCGCCAGCGATTTAAAATTTCCAAATTAGAATAAAAGAAAGAAAACGTTAAAATGATTTTAACAGTAAAATTTATTTTGTTTCTATCAATCGATGAGAAAGTTACTGAGAGCCTTAATTATGTGATGTCATCTGTAAAATAGCCTTTTAACCATAGGAGGGTTTAGAACTTGTTGAATTGATTGCTTTCATTAAGAATAAATAATTGAAATTTAATAAAACTTACCCATAATCGTCAGCATGAGATACTTTCTAAATAAAAAAACAGATCCGTTAAAAGTTTTCCGATGCTGTTACATGAGAAAACAGTGAAATGATGCTTATAAATAATTGACCAAGACAAGCAGAATAATAAAATGCAGATAAAGCAACAAATTAATGACAAATTTTCAATCAAAACTTAATTATTTGAAATCATTGCCATATACGTTGCTAGCAATATGAATTTTAATTTCTAACTTACTCAGAAACCAATAAATTAAGTCTCCGTTTGACTTAAATAAATTTGGTTCAATAGGGATTGCATATAGAATAGCGCGATCTGTTGATGAAGAGTTAGTGATTAAATTACCTCTGATATTTCAACAGGTAAACTTATTCGGATGTCTGTCTATATGACCACATTAGTTACTTCACAAAATAAGTCAGAAATCTCTTATATCATAGGATGTATATACCAAATCAATATGCATTAAAGTCTTGAATTTTAAGATAGTTGGCAATTTTCTTTTTTTTAACTCTTGTCAATTAGTTATTTTATCATTTTAATAAATAATTATATATATCGTAGACGGAGAGATAAGTTCAGGCAAGATTACCGTACAGTACGGTATTTCTAACGGAAAACTTATAATTCTGATTAATAAAATCAAATTATACGGTATTTAAACCATTTATTTAATAATGCTTCTTTTCATATGGTAACAGTTAACCAGAAATTCTGGTTTTTAAAATTATAGTGCTTATTACCACACATTTACTAAAAAAATGCAGAACTTAAAAGTAAATTTAATCGAATAAATGGCTTTAATACCATGGTGTAAGGTTCTATTATAAAATTATCATATCTGATCTCATATTATAGAACCATATTCAAAATCATTACCTAAGAACTTCGTAATCATTACTATGCATTTTGGTGCTCCCATAGAGCCAGAAACATAAAGCTATAAATTTTACAATATTCTGATAATTTTGACCAGACTTTTTTTCACTCTAACTATGAATATATTCAGAATGTTTTCAGTAAAATAGTTAGTTAGTTAATAATATCAAATTGCTTCCTTAAAGAATTAAAGTATAAAAAAATATTGGTATTTAAATTATTTTTAAATGCTGTATATTCTTAAGTTTTATACATCATTGCTAAATAAACTTAAGAATGTACACATACATTATGCTTTAAAATATTTGAATAAAACAAATAACTTTATTAATGGGCTACGCATTTAAAGATCAATTGTTTAAGAAACTAAAAACTAGCAATTTACAATGTAAATGAAAGTAGCAATAAATTTATTCATACACTTATTGCGCATAAAAATGAATTTTGTCGTAAGCAAAAATTTCATTGATATCTCATTATAATTTTAAATTATGAATTTATAAACATATTTAATAATTTTATAACTTTTATAACCGTCGTTGAACAGCAGACCCAATTTTTAGGTTTACTACTACTAATGTTCAACTCCGTAGCCTTGTAATTTTGAACCCAATCCAAAAGATAAGGGAATTTCCGGATCAAGTATTGAAGGAAATTTGACTTCGTGGGGGATTTTTTGATGAAACTAACCCTCATTTCCGTTACATGGAGAGGAAGACCACTAGAACCTCCCACGGTTAGCTCGACGGCAAGGGGAGTCCAACGCATGATCTGTCCACTACTGAGGATATTTTACGTTAGTACTGTGGTCGGTGCAAGCAGGGTGCGGAATTCATATCGACCAGCTATGGCTGGGATTCGAACCCGATTTACCTCATTAAGATGCGAGAGCTCTATCCGCTTAGCCATCACGGCTTTAATTTATAAACATAGAAATAGAAATTTATTTTAAAAAATTGAAAATAATTATAATTTTGTACCACTAAAAACTTCAAAGTTAGTATACACTATTTCAAGCCCTCAAATAAAAAAAAGGGTTTTTAAAGCTTGAAAATCATAATAATAAAATGAGCCCTTAAATATTAATTGCCCAAGACGTATTCCACAAAGTAATTCTAAAAATAATTATTCTATTAGACTTTTGAAGCTCTTTTTACCCAAAAATTTCAATACTAGAATCATAATAAATTATTTAAATGGGTTCGTAAGAAAGTTCACAGTTTAGTGGCAAGACGTTAATAAGCAAATAAATATTCAAAGTAGAAAGTTGATATTTTAGAAACAGTCGTAGCTTTTTTTCTAAAGTTAACTCTGCCAAACTAACTGCTTTTGAATAATTAAAATTGAAGTATATTCCTAAAAAAATTATTTTATACCTTAAAATAAATAAAAATGAGTTTTTTGCTTAAAGTTATATCAAATTAAATCGATTTTGTCGATAAAAATTGCATATACATTCAAATTACTACTAAATATAACTACTACTAATGTAACTCAACAAAATGTAGAGAAGTTTTAAAAGTTGACTGTTTTTAATCTGTGAAAAGTATATTTTCTTTTTTGAAAGAAAGTAGTTCCTATTTTAAATTTAAAAATAGAAAGTAAGTACGGCAAATTTATTAGAATGTACAAGCTATTTCATATATAAGGCAAAATAATTAATAAAATTAAAAAATAACATTAAAATACAGTATGAAAACGAATAAAGCTCTATTTAATTTGTTAAATTTAACAAAAAAATGTCAATTGATCGAGTTTGCATTTAATTAAATCACCTTTAAAACTCACTATAGTTTATAAATATCTATAATTCATTGTCTATTATTAATCTATTGAAACCAAGAAACACACATTAAAAAAATTAAGAGAAAGTCAAGATAATTATTGTACATTCGTAACTTGCTGTATTTTTTGAACCATTAAAGCTGTTACAAATTTTCGCCAAACACAACTTTAATGAGAAGTGTAAGAATGAGGCTCTGTTCTACACTATGGAAACATTTATGATTGATGTTCGGATAGTTTTCTTTGATATTTTTTTTGGCAAAATTTTGCTTTGTCAAATATAACCCAGAAAACTCTAAAAAAGAACTGAGATGTCATATTCTTCCTACAACTGTATTTATACGCACTTAAAAATATTGGAGAGTCCTCTTTTCCCCTTGTATTCTGTATAATGTTAACTCTAAAATTCATTGCAAATAAAAAATAAAATAAATTTGAATGTAATATTATTATATGATGTCAGTGGAAATGTGTGTCATAAATATATCAAATGCAAATATATTTTAATAATAGTGAATAATTTTCAACGATTTTGGAGGTAAGTACCTTTCTGAATATTTTATGAAAGATTTCCAATCACAATAAGCAATATCAATAATTTGAAACATCTCATTATTGCCTATTTCTTAAGAATTTTTTAAATTCGGGCATTGGTAGTTACTTTTAATACACTTAGCAAACATTTTTATGCAAACAGGTTAATTAAATTGCAATAACTTTAATGTATTGATGTAGAATATTTGGAAAAAAAAGCAAAAAAAAATAACTTACTGTTTGAAAAAGATTGTGAAATGGAATATTATTTCATATTTCATCGTCATGTCAACAATGTCAAGTTATTGAATTGACCTCATAAACCAAAAAATATTTTTCTTTATGTTATTATTATAGAGTAATTGCTTCTTTTTTGTGTATCAATATTGGTGAAAGGCTTATAGCCTAATAAATATTCATGTTTTTCACTTTTTATTTCGAAATTAATTAATAATAAATGTAAAAAATAAATTTAAAGACTTTCTCATTTTTATAATATATAGGTGCGTATACAATGTACTTTTGAGGAAAAGTTTATTACTTATTTAAAACCTAAAAATATTCTAGTAAAAGCGAACTGTGTGGTAATGACATTTCTTGTAAAATAAACCATTATTCTGGTAAATAAGACAAAAGTATACGGTTTTTAAACTGTTCATGTGGTAATTTTTCCGCTGGTAACGGTTTACCGAAAATTCTGGTAATTAAAATTATACTTCTTATTATCACACATTTAATAAAAATACCAAAATTAAATGTGAATTTTACCAAATGAATAATATCATGATAAAATTACCTGGCACATTTACCAAAATTTATCATTTATCAAATTCATTACAAAAATCGCTTCGGTAAAAGTTTAGCTTTTTGGTGTTCTCATAGTTTTGGTGTTCTCATTTTTTCTTAATGGACGTTATGAAATAAATAAAAACTCTCTTTTGTAGTTTTGTTTAGTACATCTGAGGAACATTATTTAAAAATTATCTCTTTGGTAAGATTATAAAATCACTTTCCCCGGAGAAAAAGTCAGACTCCATGTTCCTTCAAAACCTTCCTTTGAAACTCTTTAGAAATCTAGAAACTTCAAAAATGAGAAACAATTTATAGATCAACTAGGAGGCTTCGCCCCCTGCTCGCTGGTGCTCGCGAACCCCCGAAACTGCTTTCGCAGTTCATTTCGGATTGCTTCGCAATCCGATGCTCGCTTTGCTCGCTCTTTGGATACGTTCTTAACGTCTAGCTTTTGTATACTTTTTTGAACACTGAAGTTCCGAAAACTTTCCACTGTAGAAAATTCTGAACCTGTGCATTTCAATATTAATTTGAAATTGTAAACAGTTCGCATATTTTTCTTAAACACACTGTTCTAAATTTCAGTTGTTGAGAAAAGTAACTGTTGTAAGTTTTGTTTTAAAGTTTTTCCCACCAGAGGGCCAAAACCATGTGTTGTAAAATAATATGAAATAGTACTGAACGCCGGATGTAAAGCATCGGCTTCGATGAAGATAATTTTGTGAGAATTTTTTTGATAATCCGGTGAGAATTCACCCGATTAGCCATATGATGCTCACTACGTGCTCTTGCTCGCCGAAGCCTATCAATTAAAAAGGAAAACTGTTGCCACCGTGAGAAAAGAAATATCATCGGTTTTCTTGATACATACGTACGTATTAGCGTTTTATATAATATAGATATTTAGAAAATAAAATAAATCTCTATAAAAGGAAATATATTTTAAAGAAAATGGCTGGAATCATTTTTCTGTTCCAGCAGCATAATGTTTTAATTTCATGGTTGTCATAACGGTTATATCTATGTGTAATATAATATTTTTTAAGAAAAATTTAGCTAGAAGAAGTATTGTATTAACGAAGGGCTCTAATTAGTGTAAATTTATGTTATTTTTCAAGAGAAAACTATTTTTTTCTCCCTGAAAACACGAATTGCTTTTGTAGTTAGTTATATAATGCATTTCATTTACCATTTTAATTATGCTGCACTTAAACTGAAAAAAATAACCTAAATTAAATATACTTTCAACTTATATCTATTTTTAACGTAAGATATCATCTACTTCGTACAAAAGTAATACCGCTGTTGGGCAAAATGTATTTGCTTAGAAAAAAGTATTTAAGTATGTTGCAAGAACGAAATTTGGCATCTTGCATACAAAAATTCATTCAATATGTTTACAAACACCACAGCTTTCTTACAAACATTTGAAAAAAATAGCATTTACTAAATTGGGTGAAATTTTAATAAACAACGAACATATTTAAGCAATAATGATTTCTTAAAGTGTAAATTACAATGCAAAAAGGGAAATCATGGAGAAAAATAATTGGATTTATTTGGATGTAAGCATTCGATAAACGAAGAACACGGTTAATAAGAAACGCTTCTAAAAACATGAAACGAGAATTTAATAAAAAGAAAAATGAAATTCCCAACAAACATTTGCACTCTTTATATGCTATTTGGATGTTAAAAATAGTAAAAATAACATTCCGTTTCGAAAACTCGGCCGTATTCATGCTTCACCTTAGGGTGCGAAATAAAACATCTTTTTGTCGAACAAAATTTCTCATTCTTTTTTTATATTTCATTCGTTGGAATTGTTCAAACTTAAATCAAGCAACCTTAAAGTATAGTTTAGCTTTAATTGTTAATGTTACACAAGAGCTACACCGATCTACTATGAACGATGGTTTGAGATTCATCCATAATCACATTCTAAAGAATGTAAATGCTGGAGCAATGGAGCATGTGGAGGAGGTTTGTTTCTCCGTCCTTAGCCGCCAATATTTGTATAGTGGATTTTTACTTAGCCGTACAAAAATACAGTTTTGATTATGAAAATACTAAAAATGGGTAATGTCCAGGAAACAATATATAACTCGTTAAAATGAATTTATTTTATTAAGCATAAATGGGGACGGATAATGGCCATTTCTGCATCCAAAACAGAAATATGAAATCCCTCTAAGGGATGAAATCAGGATACTCTCTATTGACAGATCATACAGCCAGAATATCATTTCTGACGGTTGGAAATGATATTCTGGGGAGGCCCAAAAAAGGGCACTCCCAGCCTCCACAATTTTGAAATTCAAAGTGAATATAATTATTCCCAACGGACATCGAAAGCAGGAGTAGGAGATCCAAAATTGGCGAATTATCAAAATATAACATAGCCAAAACAAAGCCAACCAGCATATCAATATTGGCAATAATTCATACCAAGGTGTTCTTTTAAGAACACCTTGGCGATCACGAGTCGCCAACAAATTTATGAAAAGTATTACAACCATGCAACTGAAACATTTAGCAGTTGGAAATTTAGAATAAAAAGTTATAAATAGATTTTTGTTTTCGATTAGAGGCGACAGTGAATTAATAAGTCTGCATAGTAATGAAATAAAAAGTATCCGTTACATTGATCTAGAAGAGAGGAAATAAATATTTTATGTTCATTTTAAAAGATTAAGTCTTTGATTTATTTTAAATGTAATTCTATTAATAAAAATAAGCTTAAGTAATGAAAGATATTTTAAAAGGACAGAAAATAAATATGTAATGCCAATTGTGGCATCACAGAGCATATTAGAGGACGTATGGTGGCAGTAATCATCTGGCATCCGCATTACGATCCCCAATCACCCTGGATATTCGGTATTGAAAGTTAGATTCATTATAGTTATTTCCAAAACAATTTTAAATCATCAGAGAAAAAGCATTCTGATCAGACATATTTCGGATAGAATTTTTGTTTGTTATCAATATTTAATTTAAAAAAATGTAACAGATAGAATTGTTATTATATATAACATGAAACGCGCGCGTGAAAATGCAGGAAGAAATTTACCAATTTAAATCCTCTTTTAAAAGTTCCTAAATCAACAAATCTTGAATGTTTTTTGTTCAAAAAATCTCGTAAACGATAATATGTAAAACTTGAACTGTAGCTTTAGAAGTTGTACACTTTCGACAAGAAATACGATAGCAAACGTAAGAAAATGCACCTAGCGAAAACAATTGAAGACGGAAACTCGAGGAAACTGAAGAAAAATAAATCATTTTAAAAGCCGAAATTTTGTCCTTGAAGATGAAGAATATTTAGAGCAATCGAGTGATATTTCACTCTTGAAGAAAAATACCCGCTGCAGAAAAAACCAATAACTGAAAGTTTTGCGTGCCTGAATGGAGTTAAAGTGACATTTTGAATGGATACAAAAGAAAACTAAACTTTATACAAACTTTCTGAAATACTTTACAACATTCTGAAATTATTTCAGTATGTATAAGTTTTTCATCTGCCTTTTCATTATTTTCAATGTCAAACTTACAATACTAAACTTTATTCGATTAAAGACTTCAATTGATTAATTTACTTTACTTGATTAAAGGCTTCGTTCACGTCATAAATATATTTTGAAGAAAAAAAGCAGTCGACATGTTCAAGCATTAAAGAATTGGTACCCATTTTCAAGACTTGCCAGACGTGAATGAGAAAAAAACAAATGTGATTTGAAATATAAAATGTAAAGTTTCCAACGAAAAATGGGAAAATAAAGGTTAGAAAAATGGGAAAATAAAGGTTAGAAAAATGGGAAAATAAAGGTTAGAAAAATAAAAGTTAGAAAAGGTTAGAAAAAGGTTAGAAAATGGGAAAAAAAAGGCTAGAAGGTACCATTTATAAAGGTTATAAGGGTTAGAACTACACTAGCCAAAAGATGAAAAAACTAATCGATTTGCGTATTTTTGAAGCTAATAAGTATTTAAGCAAGTAATATCCTACTCCTTCAGTTTCTTGGCACTATTTATTTAAGATGCTAAACTTTACTTACGGTAGCTTAATGTTAGCTAAACTTTAAGTATGCTGAACTTATCTATTGAACTAAAAGAAATTAGTTAAATATTTTAGTCATATGTTTCAAGTTTTAATAAAAAGAATTATTCAACTATAAAAATTAAATTTTTTAAAGTAAGAAAATGCTATTGTGCATTTTTTTTAAGAATGAAATATTATGGAGGAAAAAAATTCTTACTTGTTTTATTGTGAAAAAATGACGTTTTTTTGATTCCGTTTTTGAATCTATGATCAGACCTAGAAAATGCTTATGCTTATTAGCATTAAAATTAAATTCCATTTCTTCCAGTCTACTATTTAATTTGTTTCATCGTTTGAAATTAAGAAAAACTGACCAAGAATATAGAATATAGGTAAAAAAATCAAACTGCACTGAAAACAATGTCTGATATAAGGATTACCCAAATAATTATTAACAAATTGGGTTAGGCTTACGAAGTAATAGAGAAACATTTTAAATAAAACAAAAATATGTATCAACTAATAAATTGCTTTCACTGTAAATTCTATAACACAAATTACTGAAACATTAATTAATCCTCACTGTAAAAAACTAATGTACCACAACGTCAGAAAAGGTGGCAACTACTTTACACAAAAGTAGTGCAGAGAAACGCCATATTAATGTACCACAACGTCAGAAAAGGTGGCAACTACTTTACATTAAAGTAGTGTAGAGAAACGTCATATTAATGTAAAAGAACGTCAGAAAAGGTGGCAACTACTTTACACTAAAGTAGTGTAGAGAAACGCCATATTAATGTACCACAACGTCAGAAAAGGTGGCAACTACTTTACACTAAAGTAGTGTAGAGAAACGCCATATATAACTTTTGGATCTAACATTTAACTACATCAATCTTTTACACTATTTGGGGCGAAGAAGCCGTTATTTTATTGACATTTTTATCCACTATTTCTGTTATTCAGTTACACTAAAATGTATAATTATTGTAAGATCAGATACGCGAAGAATCAGTAAAAATATTTTTGCAATACCATATAAAGCTAGAAACAATAATTTATGATGCATGAATGCAATAATTCTAAAAAGAAAATTTGTTTGTAAATTCAACAAGTGTATAGCACAGAGAAAATATTAAGAAAAATTATATTTAGGCTTAACAAAACAGGAGCGGATAGAATTTATTTTTGAAAAAAATCATTGAACACAGTTTATGGAGATTTACAAATTAAAATAGAATTACGTTTATAGTATTAATTAAACCTTACATGCTTAAAAGGTAAATTTTTATTTCTATTCATGAATATTAGCATGGAAGACAATTAGAAACGATCGCCTCTTCATTGCGGATTGTGAACAAACTACTAGCGATATTGATAGCGAGCTAACATAGATGCTTTTGGCAGTGAAATTTTTTTTTTTATGGTATGAAAACACGAAAGTTTAGTGTAAATTTTTTAATGTTGAGTGTTTAAATTTAAACTACACCACCTAAATTTTATTTGAAGGCAGGATTCGGTGTTAACCTGAATAAAGTGTTCATTTGCACAAGTGTTTAGATTGTTCGGCATCATATTCAGAGATTCGGAGAAATAATAAACCATGTGTGTGTTTCCAATGTAAAGTTTAAATTTATTTTGTTTTTACTAAAATAATTACAAAAATTACTGCAATATCTGTGTAATATTTTTAATATTTAATGCACATAAGCGGAATAAGGTTCGGTTTGATGAAATTTAAAATCTTCACGAAAATTAATTTCTAAATACATAACGAAAATATTCGACTTTGAAATATAATGTGAGATTTTATATAATATTATAATGTGAAAATTTTACTGAGATTTAGAAAGCGCACCATGAGCGTACAATAATTGAAGCACCTACTAAATTTAAATAAATATATATTTAGATCCTTGAATTTGAGGAAAATGATATATATGTATAACATATGTTTCCATTTTTATTGTAAATTGTTTCACTTTCAATATCGAATTCTTGAAGAAATTTTTTGACAAATTCTGACAACTGGTTGAAGAAATGCACATTTGTCACAATTCCTCAACATTTTGATAGAAGCATTTGAAAAATAGATTTGTTTTTAACTTTATGCTTATATTTCATTTTTATGTGAAAGTGCGAAATTCGAATATTATTTGCTTTTTGAATAAGGAAATAAAATTCAGGTTACTTATATGTTATAGCAAGAAAAGATAAATCAGAAAACTAGCTGGGATGATTGAATTCTATCTTTAAATTTCTTTTTTTTTTTAAAAAAATGAAAACTACTTAATATGTTTTATTCATTTTATAAGAAATAGAATTTTTTAATTTAAATGTATTTTTTAAGAAAAAAATAGAAATTTAAAAACAATTTATTTTTTTGCATTTTTGAATAAAAAGACGTAGTCCACCAATGCTATAATGTTCCTGCTGATAATTGAGTTTATTTGATATTCAAATAAAACTATAATCAAATATTAAAGAACATGCAAAAAGCTCCTTTTCTAATGTGATCTATAAGTTAGCAACTATCTCAGATGATCTATCTCAAATCGCTTTGGTACCAAAAAAATTAATCGCAATAATTTTTATTATCAATCATTATCGAATAATTGCAATCAATCATTATTGCATCATCTCTAATTTTTATCAATGGAAGATATATTATGAAAAAATTCTATTTTTTTATGCAACTCTACTGAACGAGCTAATTGAATATTTTTAATTAATCTTAAAATTGGGGGTTACATTTTACTTTAGCAGCTGCTGTCAAAAATTTCAGAAGGATGTAACAAGCGTCATATAGAACAAACTTAGAGAGACAGACAAACTCTTCTTTTTATCATTATAAATCGATACTTTTTATCCGATTCAGTTCCCCGTATATGTTTGATATACAAACTAATTTTATTTTTAAAATTAGTGTGCTACATAAGCATTCAAAATTACTGATTCTAACTTTATATTGTAATGCGAAAATATTTTTACTAACATGTATCTTACCTTACAATAATTAGAAATTTTAATGTTCTTGAATTAATAAAATGGAGGAGGCTACTTTACACCAAGTAGTGTAAAAAAATTGGTGCAGTTAAACTCATCGTTGTCATCAGTTCTACATCGTTGAGATGTGTACGGTGTTTCACCACTTCATAACCTTCGTGTTAAGTCGATGCACCATTTTTAGCATTGAAATGCACTATCTTTTCTACAGTATAGGTGATTTTTATATTTATATATATATATAACTAATAACATGTAGGACCACCTTTAGCCAACACCTCCTAGATAAGAGCAGGCCTCAGCACGGGTTACCTTTATCCTTTAGTAGTCCAAACGTCATGACATATTTCGTATTTTCAACCACTGCGCAGCTTAGTACCCCAAACGAAATGACATCTTCCTTATTTATTATCTACTGCGCAGTTAACTTTGTCACATCGGAATACTAAATTGATCCGTGCTGAGGCCTTCCTTCTTTTAGGAGGTGTTGCTTTAGCCCTCAAAACTGCTAGCACCCGGCGTGCCATTGATTCCACGAGGTGCTGATAGGTAGTCTGAGGTATCTGCTACCAAGCGCTCACCAACTGGTCCTGCAATTCCCTCACATTGCGATGGGGTAGCGTGGTAGCACGAATATGGTTTTCCAAGTAGCACCACAAATGCTTTACTGGATTACGGTCAGGTGAATACGGGGGCCAAGACATGACTTGAAAGTCACTGGAATGTTCCTCGACGATTCAACCCCTATGACATGGTGCATTATCCTGTTGATAAACACCATCCCCCTCAGGAAAAACTGTTGACATGAATGGGTGAACCTAGTCTGCAACTGTGTTCAAGTAGCTTACAGACGTCAGGGATTGTTCTATGAGGATTATGGGTCCTAATGTGCCCCATGAAAACATCGTTCCTAGGCGAGAAACCATGAAAACCTGGGCGAGCCCATTGTTATAGATGGAGGGTGGTCATAATGAAATGGAATTGAATTGAATGTAAGTTTTAATGGCGCAAGGTCCAGAGAGGATAAGCTGCGCCAGACACACGGTTTTAAAAACATATTAAAAGGTAGAGTACAATGACATAATCAATAAGTATAGTAAAAATGATGAGAATTCTAAAACAGTGTAAATGCAAGTATTTTCATATGCGGATAAAACTTGATAAAAATGGT